>NW_018165293.1:50161-51971 GCF_001263595.1 Phalaenopsis equestris
CAAAGGTCATGTTAAATTTAAAATTTTTGAAAATATAGTTAAGTGAGGACAAAAAGAATTAAGTTTCTTTCTTTGAAAAGGAATTTTTCTTTCCCCCCAAACTTAAATTTTTAAAAGATTTAGCATGTAGAACTAAAAAATAAAGGGTGAAAGAAAACATTAAATACATAAAGAAAAGACATACTTGTTGAAGGTTCTAATTTTGAAACTTTAATTTTGAAATATTGCAGGTACTAATATAAAAAACTATAAGACTTGAAACTTTAAATTGCACATAATACATATAAAATCTGCTGAGAAAGAGTTAATTACACCACATTTAAAAAAATACTAAAACTAACAACATAACTAAACTAATTTCAAAAATGAAAACAGTTTTACAAACTACAGTTCACAACTCAACATAACTATAAAACAAAGTCTCACAATCTACAAACAGTCTCAACAAACAAACAACACAATAACAAAGTACAATCAAATATAACTAAAAGAAATCAGACCACCAATCATCATCTTCTTCATCTACATCCAAATTCTGTCATTGATATGGAGTAAAAATAGAGTGAGTAGGAAACTGAACTGAATGATCACCCTTCATGTATCTCACCAAAGTATCATCATAAGCAGCATCATATTCGAACTTTTGCCATATCAAATCATCAGTGTGAGCCTTTCTGGCATCCATGTTCTGCAACCTATGATCCATTCTTAAGATATCTCCCTGCTGGATCATCATGTGGTCTAAAAGTTCTCATTAGTAGGGTCACTAGAAGTAGGGGTCCTCGAAGTAGACAGAATACCTCTGGTCTTACTCACAGATCTTCAATCAACATGAGATTCATATGTTTTTATATTGGCAGACCCAATAGGTCTTGGAGGCTCAATCCTCTCTTCCGTAGGTCTAAAAACAACTGCTGCCTGTTCACAGAGTGTAAAAATAAGTACAGGGTGTGCCAAACCACCAACGGTCTCTCCCAAAGCAATAGATCTAGTGTTCATAGAGATAATAGAGCCTACATTTATCCTCATCACATGTTGAATACAGAAGTTCAGGATGGCTCTATCCTTGGTCACCTCACTATGATGATTTGTAGGAATCATTCTTCCAAAAATAAAGTTGTGTCAGGCCTTAGATACTACATTAAGCATAGAAAGAGAAAAATTTACTTTAACACCATTTTTGACTTTCCAAGTCCCTCTTCCATCAGTAAAAAAAGAAATAACCTCATCTAAGGCCTCATTAGTAGCAAAAAATGATTTATACTGGCAACTGTAAACATCTTTCAATTGATAAACCTCATTATTTTTTCTTGGAGAAAACTCCACCTTTCTCCCACGAACAAAAACAAAATCATCAGAAGCTTCAATAAAATTGGCATAGAATGGCATCACTACACCAATAATTGCATCGATAGTAAAATAACAAAAATTTTCTCAATGTGAGCATTGATTAATCGCTCGACTTCTCCTCCTGGATTTTTAAAACCATGATTCAGAATTACTTTTTTATGCTCAAGTAGACTATTGAAACGAGCACTAGCTCTGAAGCTAACAAATTTTTGTTCATCAAAATCCACTTTTCTCTTTCCTTTGCTCGTTCTAGGTGCCATGGAAAATCTAGAAAAATTGAAAAAAATTGAATAAATTCCAAAAATTCCAAAAATCACAAAGTGAAACGTTTTCAACTTAAATCCACTAAGTAAGAGTTCTTCACTAAAGATTTTTTCAAAATCTCTAAAAAAAATTCAAAATTTTTTTGATCTAGGCAATGTGTCATAAATCCTTGGTGAAAATCAAAATTTTTTAACTC
>NW_018165293.1:52071-55443 GCF_001263595.1 Phalaenopsis equestris
AATAATAAAGGATTTTCTATTCAAGCCACAAATATCAATCCCACGGGAAATGTTTAAACTTAAAATGATAAATTTACTAGGAAATTCGCAGAAAGTCAATACAAAATTACTGTCGCTAATTTTGAATGTTGAGATATTATGAGAACTAAATTATTTAACTAATAATAAAACTGAAATACAAAGTTTAAACAGTAATTACTAAACTATTAAACTTTAAACTATGTTTATGTGATGAAGATTTCTTATGTGAAAAAACATCTTTTCCACTGCAATGAGGATTTGGTAAAATGAGATGAGATAAATGGTTCAATTATGTATTGTGCCAAATAGGAGCAGTTTTAATTCTCTACCCTGATACAATGCTATAAAAAATGATTGGCTAATCCTAGGTTTAGTCCCTAAATCTGTGGCTAGGTTAGGAGGATATTGGCTCCCACTCCAGAGCTCCCCCTTCCCTTCACCTAAAGGCTAACATCCACTTGATAAGACCAAATTGGGAAGTTTAGTCTGTCACCCTACAGGTTCTCCAATTCTACACCCAACAAAATAAATTTTCCTATTTATTTGCACTTAATTCCATGAACGAAGTTCTCCTTCATGGAATCAAATGTGATCCTCACTCTATTGGAGAACTCATACTCCATTTTCCGGATCATAAGTTTCACAACATATTTCAACAATTCAATTGTGTGGGCATATCAAAAAGTAAATTAAGTTTGGAGTTGAAAGATCATCACAATTTATTTTATATTTTAATATTGACATATTCATATTATCTCTTTATTTCATCATATCTCGGAGTAGGGAGAAAGATAACGTAAACTACTCAGAGTTCATTAGAAGATACAACAAAACACAAATTTTATATATTAAAGAAAGTTCATACAATACTAATAAACTAACAACACTTATCTGAAACTCTTTCTCAAAGCAAATCCCTTGTAGCCTCTTCTAGGAAATGAAGGAAGAAGAAATCTCTCACTTTTCTCCTTCTCTGATACTCTTAGAGAAGAGTTCACACTTAATCTCACCACAAAACTCTAAATTATAAGAATAATGGACTCTAAATGGTTGTGGAATGAAAAATGGAGGAATGTGTTGTGTGGAAAGTTCAATTGGGGCGATGGAATGACAGGAAGAGTCACTTTTTTGATCAATTTCGACCACAAATAATGCCTAGAGTTGGTTCTCCAATAGGTGCCTCCAAAAACTCTTCAAAATGCATCCTTATTGATTTAATCTTCTAGAAATCAAGGCTGAACCAACAATGGCACCGTTAGTGCCAATGTTCCGTAATTAAATTCAACGCTCTATGTCAAACGACACCAACGGCGCTTCTTCTGGCGTAGTCGGTGCTGAACAAATTTCAACTTCTTCATTTTTGTTACAAATTTCATTCTTTTTCTTCCTTCTTGCTTCAAGTCCTACAATTTAACAACCTGTAAGAAAATATACAAATACCTTCTATTAAAATGCAATATTACAAAAAATGAGTATAAAATATGGGTCTAAAAATGCATATATTTTTGGTGTATCACAGTCTAACCCAAAACCTTCATCAAAATTAATATAAAATATTTCTTCTTTTGGATGACCCAAATATTTTAGCCATTCAGACTCATAAATAGAATTGTGCAAGTAATTATTGGTGGATGGACAATGATGACCCTCCCTCTATTCGATCATCAACTCATTTCACTTCATATTAAATTGAACCTGAACAACTAGAGGTTTAAATGAAATATTTCCAATAAAAAAAACTTACATAGAAAAAAAAAAGAGAAAACTCAAACCATTTTGAAACCACAAATGAAATATTTCCATGACAAACTTAAATAGAACCCTTTCAAAGTAAATATAAGCTTAAATAAAACTTTTTAAGATAAAACTTAAGCTTTTTAAAACTTTTCAAAATAAAATATAAATAAATCTTTCCACTTTATAACCTTTTCAAAATCAAAACACAAGATAAAATCTTTCTCAAAATAAATTAAAACCTAACTAAAACTTAAAAAAAATAAAACCCTATATAAAACTCTTTCAAAACCAAAGTAATCTCTTAAAAGGAAACATAAACAAAACTTTATCAGAACAAAAAAAAAAACTTAAACACAACTAAGCAAAACCTTTTTGAAACAAAAACGTAACATTATTTCAAACCTAAGTGAAACTTTTTCTAAAAAAACCACATTTCTTGAGTTCACCAAATGTATAGAATCACACATCAAACTTATATGACTTTGTCAATCCCCTTGATAATTAACTTGTGCAAAACTTATACATTTTATAGATTTTGCCCATGAATGAGCATGTTCCCATTCTAGAATGTGATTTATAAGACTAACTCTTTAACATAAAAGTCTTTAAAAATATTATATTTACACATTTCTCATATTAGGTTCACTCACATGCTTAATAATAACTTTATGTGCGATAAAATTTTTTACAAAACAACCTTTTCATGTGTATGAAAATAAAAATCTTGAAAATATAAATATGTGAATGAAACTTAAGTGTGAATTGTATAAGTGTGAAAGGCTTACATAACTTACCTATTTTGACATTTATGATTTAATATATAATGGTAAACCAAATGCTAGAAGTCAAACATATGAGAAAAAAATTAATGTGAACACCAACCTAGTACAGAAAACCAAGTGTTAAAACCTGAGAAACTTATTTTCACAATGAATAGATCCCCTGACTTTAATCAACATTTTTTAACATTTGAGATATAGTAACTTGACATTCATTTTTTGGCCTTTCCTTGTCATAAATATGCCCGATCTCAAAGCTAGTATAAGAGTTTTAGCAAACTTTCAAGCCCTCATTATTTACTACTTTCCAATAATTTAGTTTAGACTCTTCAAAATTTGAAGCAATAATAAACCATTGACTGAATACATTTTACTTGACAAGGAGGACTACTTCAACTCTGTGAGAGGGAGCAAAAGGTGTTTAACCGATGAAGTCACTTTAGGCCACTTATCATTGACTCATTCTATCTTTTTTAGAGTAACTTTAAAATAAGCTTATTAGCAATTTCTGCTTGGTCATTACTCTTGGGATAATAAACAAATGTGAACTTGAGACCTATCACTTGGCTACTGTAAACACTTTCATCTTTTTGCTTGTAAGACTGTTACCATTGTCAATGATAATAACCATAGATATCCATATCGACAGATGATGTCAGTCAACTCGAAGTTTCAGCCAATGTCAGTCGTGATCCTAGCCAAAGACTTGGCTTCAATCCATTTAGAGAAATAGTTCATCATTAATTGAATATATTTTTGTTTCTCTTTCGAATAAGAAGTGTCCTTAAAAGGTCCTTCCCCTAAACTGCGAAGGTCGAAGAAGAAATCTCTCACT
>NW_018165293.1:57232-64959 GCF_001263595.1 Phalaenopsis equestris
TGGTATTACATCTCCCTTATGAATCTGACATTCATCAAATTTAAGACTTCTTTTTGAATAGGTTCATAACTAAATTATTTTTTGTGGCCCGTATCTTTTGGTTAAGAGGCTTGGACCCTGGCTTGACTTTCAAATAATGGTAGGTAACATTTATGAGACTCTAGGTATCTCTCTAGAACTCAATGCAAAATATCTTAGTGATTCCTGAGGACATTCATGAGATGGTCTCAATTTTCTCTACTAAAGTTTGTATTAACCAAGAAGGCTCCTCTGCTCCATCTGTTGATACAGGCACAACTTTAAGGATCTTTGCAGCTTCAACATTGATGCCTTTCTTATGGTCAAGTAGGAGGAGATCTTTCTTTACACTTTATAAATCATAAGTTTGAGACTAAATTAGGTCTCTCCAAATGCTGATAACTTGTTCACCAGCTAAAAATTTGATGGTGGCATCAAAGGTAAATGTAATGACATTAAACATTTTTAGTACTGACCTACCAAAGAAGTCATTATAAGCATTGGGCACTTTGATGATGATGAAATCAACTATCATCGTGAACGGAATTTCTTCTTCTCCTCAAGTAATTCGGAGAGCAATCAAGGATAGAACTAGTCTTTTTTTGAGGGAGGGGTGTAGTTAACCCAACATGAGAGAGTATAGGGCAACAGAGGGTAAAGTGATATTTCATGAGGGGAAAAATTGATATTTTGCAATGATCAAAAGACCAAATTTCCCTCCCATGTACATTAAAAATCTAATTTGATGGGGGAAATTGCCTCCCTGGACTCTACCTGGATTCGTTCTTAAGGGCAATGACTCTGAACATTTCTTTCTATTCTCTAGAAAATTCATATAACACCTCTTTAGTAAGTGCCAATTGGTTGACATTGACTCTTAATTTATTAAGAACTCTTTTGAACATAATATTTAGAGAGCTATCAGTGTCTATCAAAATGCTACTGATCTAATAGTCATTATTTCTTTTATTGACTATGATAAACTGATTAAAAGGGATTCCCCCGATAGAAAAATTGGTATCTGAAAAGATGATTGAAGGGTGAATTGATGTGGCATGTTTAGTCTGAGTGTTTGAATAAATTTCTTCTATTTTTAACCTTTTCAGGTTGGTCCTTTATGCAGCTTCAGTGTTTTTCCCTTCTAAACTGGCTGACACGATTCAAGTGATATGGACCAGCCTTGCCAGAGCGGGCTTTCTTCGACAGGGTCCTTACATTTTTGTTGAGTATAGGCTTCAAAGGCCATGAACTCCTTCAACTTTCCTTCTTTAATTAACTATTTTTTCATATTGAGAAGTTGTCGACTCACCTTAATATCATGATTATGATCTCGGTGGTATGGACAATACCAATTATGATCGCAAGCATGTGTGCTTATTTCATAGAAGATGGCTTCTTAAAATAAATCTTATTTTGAATGCTTCTACTACTTTAGCCATCGATACCCTTAATAGTTTGATTTTTGCCGGAGAATGAGGGAGTAGGAGTAGCTTCAAAGCCTCCAAAAATTTTTTTTGTTTTCTTTCGACCAGTCTTTCCTTTGTATTTTGTTAATCTAGACAATTTTGTTTGTCACAGGTGCTCCAGAGGTTCCTCTTCCTAAAATGACTTTTCTAGTCTTGGTAATCATCATGAGATTAAATCCAATATTTTTCTTTTATTCTCTTTGTTGAGAGGTTCTTATGTGAGAACTACACTCTTCTACATAGATGTTATTTTTTGTATGCTATGTTGGTGACCGTAGGCCCTAGACTAGAGCTATGTTGGTGATCGTAGGCTCCAAGTCATGGAAGTTTAACATTTTTTATTGAAAATGAGTGATGAAGCTCCTAAAGCTCTTGATGGGCTCCTGATGTATTTGCAAAAGTGCTTGTGAGCTTTTTGAAGGCCTCTATGCACTGAATAAGTGAGTCACAAACATTTGGTTGAATACATGAAAGAAGGAAATAACTCCTTCCTGATTGAAATAGCATAGAGCTGGTTCTTTCAGTATCTTGAAAAATAAATTACTTTTAAACATTTCATATACCCTAAGTAAACAGACATTTGACTCAAATGAAGTCATGTGATCGATGGGATCAAATATCTCTTTATAAGATTCAAGAGATGGAATCTTAAACATCCTCATCACCTCATCTATCAAAATCTCTCTTGATAAGGGGTTTTTCATCAGTCACTATATTCTCCTTCCTCTCCTTACTTCTTCGTCATAGTAGTTAGTAGAAAATCTTCATCTTCCTTTTCTTTCTTCTTCAATCGAGTCTGCAATAGGTCCTTCTTCCGAACGATCATAGTCATTCATGTGTAAACTTTCTCATTTAAAGATTGAGTCGAGATATCTTCTTACTCTATCTTTTGGCATGTTCTGGGCATACAACTCTCACTTTGGTTATTCATGTCCTAGTATTGCTTGTCCTAATAATTATTATCGCGATGCGCCTTCTGTCGACAATGAACCATAATTATAGTCATTGATCTCGACGATCTAGTATATATTATAGGTCGAGAAAGTAATTAGGAAGCTTCTTTAATTCCATTCCTCTCCTTCCTTATTAATCCTCTCAACTCATTAATTTGTTGAATCACAAAATCTCCAGTATAATCCATCATTCTCTTTGGTCATTTTTCAAACTAGAAGTGTTCTTTGTCAGGTTTGACTATGAACTTCATGCTCATTACACCTTTCATAATCTTGAATCTATTTGAGACATTGGATCTCGTATCATTTGTGAGTGCATACAACCTGGTAAAATACATTATATGATAGAGAGAATGACAAGAGGAAGAAAAAGAGAGAAAGAGAGAGGGAGAGAGATGAATGAGTCTTTTAGCGTAACCTTATGAAATGCATTGAATTTTGATCTCCGGTAAGCTAGAGGGTGGTAGCTCCTTAGAGGTCCTCTGAGTTACAAAATTTTTGAGGGAGAGAGAAATAGTGAGAAAAAAGATAAAAAGGCATCTCCAGAGAGGGAAGAAAAAGAGCCCCTCCTATCATTTTTCCTTTGTTTTTTTGCGTAATGGAGAAAAAATAATAAAATAATCGAAGAGGTACATCATGTAAAACATGATGTCTTACTTTCATGACTTGATGGAAAGACTACGATGTGGGCGTTAGGTATTGCCAGTTTGGTGACTATCCCTAGTATTTTGGTGAAAAGATTGAGTCCCAAGTGTTGGGCAACGTCTTTAAAAAAGAATTGACGGATGTCCTTATTAGTCATGATGACTTCTTACTAGTCTCGATGATTTCCTCTGATAGATGTTCTTGCATTAGCGGGCTACTGTCCTTTCAAGGAGAATGATTATGATCAAATCGATAAATGAGCTTGACTCAACCACTTTGGCAACCAGGCTTGATTCAACAACTTCGACAGTTGGGGCTCAATTCCGCCACTTCGGCAAGCGGGCTCGCTTCAACCTTTTCGACAAGCGGGTTTGATTCAATCACTTCAGCAGGTAGGCTCGATTCAGTAAGAATAAATTAACAAAAAAAAAATGGTATACACGTATTTTGTATACGTTTATAAATCATTATTTTTTATTTTTTTATTTTAAATCAATTATTTAATTAACTCTAAATGCTTGAACTCAGCTTAAATGAAAAGATATAGTTAACTTTAGACATAAATTCATGCATATTAGAATGGATCATTTTCAATGCTTTAATTTTATTTCGTTTATGCTTTTAATTGAAATAAAATTTATTTTGTTTGTTATAATATGTTTAGTTATTTTAAAAATACTCAAAATAATCTTTAGAGTTATTTTAAAAATACTCAGAATAATCTCTAGATATTTTGAATATTTTTAAAAATAAGTAATTTTTTTAAAATAATTAAAAAAATATATAAAAAATGCATTAAACAAACATATTTAAAAAATATATATAAATTTATAACTATCATAATTTTATTTTATATTTTTATGAACTAAATTGATCTTCCTCCAAATATAAAAAAAAATATAGACAACCTTCAAATTCAAAACTTTGATCATAATTTTTTTAATTAAATATCCAGCTAATACTTATCTTTTATAATACCACAAATTATGAGCCGTAAAATTAAATTTCATATATACAATTCAAATATAATAATAAAAATTTTCAAACATTTAATAAACTTTTTTTAGCTTTTCCTCAAAAAAAAAAAATCTAAATAATTTTTTTGCTTGTTTTTTGGGGACTAATAAGTACAAAATATAATATATGTTATTCGAACTCAATTTATTAGCGTATATTATGTCAGGAGACCTAACATAGAGGTACGTTCGAATTCTAATAGTAGTTGTGTTATAAGAATATCCCGCCGTGTTACAACTGTATTATAGGAATATTCCATCAGCGTTATTTGTAAAAAATGAAGTTTTATTCGAGTATTATGTGATGTTATTCGATTACTTTACGGTATTATTGGAATATTCCTCCTTGTTACTTAATTTGAGGCTGTGTTATCAGCATATTCCCCGTGTTATTTTAATTTTCATTCTGTTATTGGAATAACACTACGCCAAATCAAGTAACGCCAGAAATATTCAAATAACATTTCATTTTCCACAAATAATGCTGATGAAATATTTTTATAACATAGCGGGATATTTCTATAACACCAATCTGAACGTAGCTCTACGTTCAGAGTCCTGATGTAATATTTTTTCCACAATTTATACCTTCAAATTTTAAAATTTTCTAATAAAATATTATAAAATAGATAACATAATTTTTAATTTTAAAAAACAAAATCTTCAATTAGGCTGAATTTACTTTGCTCCTCGTCGGCACGAGCGGTCCCACCGATGAGCATTAAACGGAATCCATAGAGGGAGTCACGTGGCTTTGCGGCGGAGAGCCCAACGGCTGATGCGGCGGCAGCCCATGTCCGCATCGCAATGGCTATTATCTGCCGACTGTGGGGACCACATCAACTCTTTACATATTTTTTTACGGTGACGGCGCCGTTAATTTTGACCAGCTGTCCCTCGTCGAGTCTGCCTAGGTCCCATAGCTTTCCCTTCCTTGTAGCTTTTCCGCTGCTGTCTTTCGCCACAAACTCGGTCACATTGGCGGCCACACGTCGTCATGTTTCCGTGCGGGGCGGGTGCCGTCGCTCTCGTGGTCGGCACGTATTAAAGAGCATCCGTTGGCGGGCCCCAGTATTTTACGTTTTTTTTTTTGGAGCGTTTACATTCGTACCACCAAATTCTTATGCATTCACCAACGTAACAATTATATTGAACATTTTGCACTGTGATTAGGGGTGAGCCAAACGCGGGCTCAAGTTCGGCTAGTTTATATTTCGAGCTCAAAAAGTATTTTCGTGTTCGGCTCATTTGCTTTGCGAGCCGAACATGAATTATTCACGAACAAAAAGTCGTTTTGACAACCATAATCACATAGTCATAAGAAGTTAAGGGATGCTCCATAAATACTATCTATTTCATTTCATCATTCACTTGACATATTCCTAGAAAATCTAATTTAATAATTTTTATTATATTTTCTTATTTAATACTTTTAATTGATTATAAATCTTTGAAGTAGTCAATTAAATTTTTTAAAAGTATTACTCATCAAATATATATATTTGATGAATAATATTTTGAGTTAAAATATATATATAAAATTGATGAGTAGTATTTCGAGCCAAAACGAGCCGAACATGAACGAACAAATCTTTGCTCGTATTCGGCTCGTTAACTTAGCAAACAAGCCGAACTCAAAGCTTCTTAAGGAGCCGAACACGAGCTGTTCGCGAACAACGAGCCGTTTTGACATCCCTAACTGTGATACACAAAAAATAACACCGTCATAACTAAAAAAAGAGTTAGATATACATTTCGATATAGGTAAAGGGGCTTGTATGTAAAAATTGAAATATAGAAGATGCTAAATTTGTAAATATAAATGAATTGATTGGTATGTAGGTAATTTTTGTTGATTGATTGAGCTATATAGATTTCAAACGGGATAGGCTTTCATTAGAGGGAAAATTTGTCTTTAGGGAGACAAAATTTCAAGAATATTATGCATATCAACATCTTGTTCTTTCAATAAGGCTTGAATATATAGTTTTATTAAAGCTTTGTCCCTCATTTTATGTTTGCAAATTTAGTCCAACCTTTTTTTTATTGATTTAATCAAACCTGATGAGGTTTTGGATCTATAAAAGTCACAAATGATACTTTTTTTCGAGTGAAATTATTACGTTCTGCTGAGATAGGTGCGAATGATAGTATATTTTATGATTGATAGAATATCACCACAGTACCATCAATAACATCAAAAATACCACACAGTTCGACCAACTTGCATATCAACTTGACAAAATCTACAAGATTAACCCAAAATAAACTGTAAGCTATATATAATCTATATCTATTTGATTCTTAGGGGCAGCTTGTGTTTATCCAGATAAGCCGCTTATGTGAAAACGCGGACCGCGGGGTTCGACCCGCGTTTTGCTTTTAGTGTAAAAAAACCAACTACGTTTTCCGATAAGCTGCTCAAACACAATTTCCAAATGGTGTGACGGTGTTTTAAAAAAATCGGCGCCCCGGATAAACTGTCCCAAACAAAGCCGTAGCTTATAAATAGCACTATAAAACTATCTCAGGTAACTAACAGACCATAAAATCAATTTTTTGGGTCCCACAAGACTTGCATATCAATCTCTTTATAAAACTTTACCCCATTCTAGTAATGGGGGTAAGAATTTAATATCCTATTTTACCATTAATTAAAGATTTGTATTATATTTTAGGGGCATTTACATACAGACCACCAAATTCCAATGTATTTTATATATCAAGCACCACCTTTTACATTTATACCATCCTAATCTTTCATATCACATACACATACACATTTTCATTCACAAGTAAGGTGGCAATAATGCAAAATTGATGCTTAAGTGTTAAATATGTAAATACATAGGAATTAAGTCGTATTTATATAAATATGTCTATATTTTCATTTCATGTTGAAGAATCTAAAAAAATAAAGTATAGCACATATGAAACATTTGATTAAAATAAATAAAGAGTTCATGAAATTAAATTAATATTATAATATAAAATATGTAATTCGTAATGTCTATTCATAATCTAACTCTAAAAAATAATTAAAATATGGTTTACTTATAATTGAACTGTTTAGGTCAAGTTAAATTTTCATTCAGTTGATTTAATTTTATCGAAAATTCGATTGGTTCAGTTTTTCGAATATTGGATTTCGGTTGAAATTTTTCTGACCAAATTACAAACTGATCTAGTCAAACCGACTGAATGCTTACCCCTCGAAAAGAAGCAAAGAGACTTATACTTCCAGTTTTATGGTCAAAAAGGTAAAATAATAAAATTTCGTAAGCCTTTAATAAATAGGGTTGTGATAGCTCTCCTATCGAACGAGTTAAAATAAATGTCGAATGAGACATGTAAGCTTAAAATTTTAATGAAATGAGTTACATACCAATTGCTTAATGTGGAGAAGCTTTAGAAATGCATATCAAGTTAATTTTCCTTCTATGTTAGGAAGCCAATGCCTAGGTTAAGAAAGCTTATATGGATCTTCTTAGTACCAAAATCAACCTTTAATTTGTCATTAATGGTTGAATTAACATTCAATTTCCTTAGGAGGATCCTCACCTTCTGGCCCAAACTATTTATAGGTCATTTATTCCTTCTTGTTTGGGTTATCTCTTAGTAATTTAGGT
>NW_018165294.1:0-35571 GCF_001263595.1 Phalaenopsis equestris
AATTGGGATATCATCAGGTCCTACAGACCTTCCACTCTTTGTTTTCTTTAAAGCCTCGTCAACTTAATTTTAATTAAAGCGACAGCAAAACGAAACGTTTTATTATTATTAACGATATTAAGATCACTAAAGTCGATTATTATTTCGCAAACTTCATTAAAAAGCTTATCAAAATAACTCACCCACCTATGTTGAATATATTTTTCTAAGAAAAACACTTTTTTATTTTTATCTTTAATACACTTTACTTGAATTAAATCTTTACGTTTATTTTCTCTTTGTTTGGCCAGTTTATACATATATTTTTCACCCTCCTTGGTATCTAATATATTATAAAGATTATTAAAAACAGAATTTTTTGCGTCAAAGATTGTTCTTTTAGACTCAGTCCGTGTCGTTTGATGTTTTTTCCAGTTCTCTAAGTTCTTACATTTAAATCAATTTTTATAACAAAAATTCTTATATTTTATTTTTTTCTTTCACGTTTTTATTTCACCACCGACTAATTTTATTTAAAGAAACTTTGTTTTTTTGATTCTCCAAGTACATCTTTTGCTACTTATTTAATAATGTTTGTTATTTTACTCCACATAGCATTTGCTTCATCATGAGCATCCTAAAGTTTGAAATCTTGAATTTTACTCGTAAAATTAATTTTATTTGTGTCTTTTAAGTTCTCCTATCTAAGTCTACGATGATGAGTCATAATATTCTTTATTTTACAACTATTCATGTTAAAATCTAGAACTAATAAACGATGTTGGGTACTTAAATCCTCACTTAGAATTACCTTACAATCTTTACAATCTCGACGATTTCTTTTTCTCATAAGAAAATAATCAATTTGTGCTTTATTAGATTCATTGCTCATCTCTTTTCTTGAATACAGTATTAGTAATAACAAAAAAAAATCTAAAATAGCTCTACCTTCTTCATTAATTGCTCCAAAACCGTAGCCACCATGAATATTTCTGAAATCTTCTACCATTCTACCGATATGTCTATTTAAATCTCCTCCAATAAAAATTCTTTCTTCATTGTATTAAGTCTTCTTGGTCATTTCAGAATTTATCTCTAGACCCTATATCTAAATCTACTTGAGGAGCATAAGCACTTATAATATTAAAAATCTTAGTATCAATGATAATCTTAAGGGCTATAATTCTTTCTCCAACTCTATATTGTCTTTCAAACTCTTATCTATAATTACACTTACACCATTTCTAGTGCGACTTTTACCAGAGTACCAAAGTTTAAAACCTAAGTTATCACACTCTTTACTATTTTCTCCAACCCATTTAGTTTGTTGAATACATAAGATATTAATCTTTCTATGAATCATAATATCAACTAATTTCATTAATTTATCATTGATAGCACCTATATTTTAAGATCCTATCATAATATTAATTTCATTAATTTCATGGACTAATTTCTTTACCGGTATCCGTTCATAATGTGGAAACTCTTGCTTATTTGACACTACACCCGGGCGTCAATATAGCGGCCTTTGCACGCTTTTCACTGTATTTAAGCTATATAGTGCGTCGCTTTCAGGGGACACCTTAGCACTTACACTGATAAAAAAAATTCATGTCATGATTTTTTCGACAAATTTTACGCTGATTGTCGACTACCTAACACAACCCTCCAATTTTTGCATCCAGGCTAGGGACCGACAAAAGAAAAAATAGAAATAAAAACAAAAACAAAACTGATCCCAAAATGTTTGGGTCTGTTTTCACTTCTAAGCCTCTTTCCTATTAATTCTTTGGTTATCATTAAAATGAGCGTCTCAAGCCCCTGTACGAGAGCATATGTTATGCCTCCCAAAAGTTGATACAATGCTGATATCCTCAGAAATCACCGCCTTCCTACAAAATGATACATGTTGCAAATTATCTTATCATTTGTAGAATCGGCATCAGTTTTCATACACAAATTGATCTTCTTCTGTAGAAAGTCTGAAATCTTACATATAATATCTGATAAACCTAAGGTTGATGTGTGATATGCCGAAGATTATTTTAACAGGAAATTGTTGTTCTTTGTCCCTTTGATCATGTATCTTTTTCTTTTTTTTTTTAATTTCTGTATCAAGTAATCACTTAGTTCAAAAATAGTTCTTGATTTTCATGTAATTTTTATGTTACGTGTTTAACCAGCTACTGAGTTTCTACTTGATCAGTTGCAATTAACTACATTTTCTCTTATTGTAGGTATATGCCAGTATGTCACCAGTAGTTCATATTGTAGATGTGGGATCTTCTACGAAAGAGTCACTTGCTAATGTTACCGTAAGTTTCATGCTTTAAGCAATATTTTACTATCTATCTCCTTGTTAAAAATTCATACATTTTATTTTCACATCTCTTGGCATATAAATACATCGTAACTCTTAATCCTTTTTTTGCAATTAACATGCATGGAGTATAATCTCCCATTAAACACTAAAATTTTTGTATAATCACTATATTTTGTAGCGATGATTATGTTTCATTTAACTTAATGTTTGCCTTAATAATAGCTAATTCTGCTGATTTCATATAAATAACTATATCTGCATTCTGCTAGAAAAACATAGTTGGTTACTCCTGTGTTGGCAAGTTGTTACTTTTGTTTATAATAAGTTTTTTTTCCATGGGATAAGGTTGTCTCTGCTATCAATGAGAAAGGGCATCTGTATGGTTCTAGAACTTGTAAAAACCTATTTGCATAGGCCACTGAGCAGAAACTAAAGTTTTTCCCTTTGATTAATGATATCCAAATATGGTCTAAGTTCTAGCTATTCGCTTTAATGGAATGTTGTGTGTGGAATTATAAACTTAATGCAAGAATTACTTGTGCTGTTTATTCATGAATAAGAGGCTAAAACTGTGGAGTTGGAGTGAGACAACCTAAAAGCTTAAGCCATTGCTTATGGATCGACAACCATATCACCTACAAAAGTTTTCCTACGTTGTATTAGTGACTAAGCCACAATAATGAAGCACATTATCCTTTCTAAAGTTTGATTGTGCAACGTGTAAATGAACATAACGACCATTTTTTTCTGCATGCACTTTTCCAACATGAGCAATAAACATCAGCCTCTATAATCCACTTTCCACTTTAGGAGTTAATCACATTTATTCAAAAACAAAATTTTCTTGGCATGTCTCTCCAACAAACACTTTGAAGAGTAGCTCCTTGTTCTTAGTGCAATTCAGGTTTCAGGATTTGAGGCTTCCACTATTGTCATGCAGGAAATTCATGATGGGCTGGACTTCTCTTCAAATACTGATGCAGCGTATTCTTTTGGGGTCTTTTCTGTTAAGTTTTCAACTGATGGTCGAGAGCTTGTTGCCGGAAGCAGTGATGCTTGCATTTATGTTTATGATTTGGAAGCAAATAAATTGACATCTCGGTTCCCAGCTCACTCTGTATGAGAAACTCTCCACTCAAAATGCATTTGCGAAATTTTTTTTTTTCTGAAAGTAGCACTCATATTAATTTTACCTCTACAAAAAGGTAGTAATGAATTTATTTATGCCAAATAAACTTCCCACTTTTAGCATTCTCTGTTCTATAATTGCATGCTGTAGGTTCCCTTCTTGCTTGTTTTTCTCTTTTTTTTTTTTTTTTTGTTTGAAGGTGTGACAAATTTATATGATGTGATTTATGTTCAGTTATATTGAGATCTAGTGTGAGAAGCACATTTGACATGGAAAACTCACTAATATATAAGGCAACAACCAAATACTTGAAAGAATAATGAAATATTTTGTTTTCTGTACGGTGAATGTAAAATTTAAATAAACATGCACACTTTGCTGAAGCCAACTAGAATCAAAGGAAATTGAAATCTACTTAAAATAAAAACCAAGGAATAAGAACCAAGCACTTGAGAAATAGATATACAATATATAATGTTGTTTCAAATGATGTTTTCATTTGCTTGAGGCTAGATTTAGAACTCTCAAAGTAGTCTATTTGACATTCACTGCTTCTTACAAGTAAAATTGAGGACAACTTAACGAAAGAGAACAAGAAGGCAAAGAAAATATCATGGAATTAATACTGAAGAGTGTAGAGGAACATAATCCAGCATGTAAGTTATCACCGGGCCTTCAAGTTGCACTGTTCTTTATCAAGTACTTCACATCCATATAAGTAGAAGAATTTCATTCTCCATGTTATTTTCAACGCTCAGTTAATGGTAGAGAAATTATTTTTTTACCCTTAGGTAAATGACTCTCTAATGGAAATTTAGATAGAAGGTCTAATCATACAACCAAAGATATGGCAGTAGTGTATAATATTTTGATTTAGGGGCATGTACATACATACCACACAATACTTTCATACTTATATTTATAATACTAAAAAAAATTAACATCACATAAAAAATATGTTCATGATTAATTTTTAAAAACTGAAATAAACTTTTTCATGTATAGGTTCACGGCATTTGGGTAAATATTGAACTTTAGGTGTAGGTATGTAAATACATAAGAATATTGTGTTATGCATGTAAATTTCCCTTTGATGGTGTTGTATGGTGAACATGGCAATTACAACATGTTTACAACAACAACAAGCCTTTATCACACTAAGTGGGGTCATCTACATGAATTCTTTTTCTCAATTGCATTCTCTTGAGTGTCATATTTTCATTTAATTCTAATAAATTAAGATCATTTTTTTTTACAATATTCCCAAGTCTTTTTAGGTCTACCTGTGCCTTCTTAACATAAGTCAAAACTAAATCATCCACTCTTCAAACCAGATCATCAGATGGTCGATAGATCATCAGATGGTCGATGTATCGATGTATAATGTGACCAAATCATCTAAGATAACTCTCTCTAATTTCTTTCGCCACTGGAGCTACACCAACCTTATCACGGATATATTCATTTCACATTTTATCTTGAAGTGTAAAACCACTTATTCATCTAATCATCCTCATCTCGGCAATACTTAATTTGGTTTTATGCTTCTCTTTTAAAGGCCAACATTCAACGCCATAGAGCATTGCAGGTCTCACCACCATCTTATAAAATTTTTCTTTCAGTCCAAGTGGTACTAATCTATCACACAATAGGCTCGATACATTCCTCTCCTTCAACCAACCAACTTGAATCCTACTAATAACATCCCCATCTATGTCACCATCAACTTGAACAATAGACCTAACATATCTAAAGCGTTCTCCTTATTTAATGATTTGATCACCTATAGTTATAACTCAACCACTAGAGCTACTAGTATTAAAATTATATTCTATATATTCATTTTTAGTTCTACTCAAACGAAGGCCTTTAGACTCCAATATAGACCTCCATAATTCAAGTATTTCCTGAACTCTTCTATAAACTTATCTACAAGAAGGATATTATCAGCGAAAGCATCACCAAGGTACATCCTCCTGTACATGTCCAGTAACAGCATTCATAACTAAAGCAAAAAGATATGGGCTTAAAGCCGATCTCTGATGTACTCCAACTGAAAAAAAATTACAGCATGTTTGCACAAAGATAATAAAATCTAAATTACTAATGTAATGTTAAGATTGGTCTTCTTTAGCATCTTTTTTGGGTCGAGATATTGAAACTCCATAGATACCCTGAATTGTCAAATGGGTACTTTTCTATTAGAATTAAATAAAAATATGACACTCAAGAGAACACTGCTTAGTTGAAAGCTTGCGGTGTAATCTTATATTAGATATAGCGAATACAAGCTAAAGCCAACAGTTGTAAGATATCTATCTTGTTCAATGACACCAAGTAGCCATATGAATCGGTGTGGATCCAACCATATTGAAACCTGCTTCTTACAAGTTTTTGAAATATTCTATGAATGTGGGTGAACCATCAACATATCCCTCCCGTATGAATCGGTTTGGATCCAACTATATTGAAACCCGCTTCTTACAAGCCTGTGGAAAATTTTGTGTTTAGGCGCACCATCAACTTATCCCCCTCCTAGAAGTCTTTGTTTCTTCTCTATTTGTTGTAAATTGTATAAGAACCTTATCATGAATATTAGCATGAATATTATGTGTATGCACTACAGATGACTCAATAAACTATGATGAATATTGACTAGATAAATGCTTATGCTTTGCTAATGATTCACATTACATTTAAGGGAATTTACATACATTCCACAAATCCTTACGTATTTATCTATCTAACACGTAAACTTTTGTATTTATATTTATAACCCTTGGGTGTCCTAGCCTTTTCATGAAAAAAAATATTTCAATTTTTAGAAGTTATAATGTTATTTTTTATGTGCATTTAAGATTTAAGTGCTATGTATGTAAATATGAAAGTTAGGTTAGATATGTAAATACATAAGAATTGTGTTGTATGTAAATGCAGGATTAAGTGTGAGTTATAATATAAATATTTCTAGAAGTTTTTTCCAGGCTATAAATAGTGATAACTTGTTGCGGACTTGTGCTTTGAAGATCCATTTTCAAAACTAATATATGCAAACATGTCCATAAGAAGCACCTTGAAACCATTCTAGGGTACTAGATTAAAAAGGATTGATACATGCATTTGGAAATTGCAGAGTGGTAAGAAAAGAATTAAGTGAAACGGTCAGGATTTGAAGGGGAAGAATCAAATTGGTTGTCTTCCAGGTAGAAACTTCAGGAAACACAACTATTCAGCGATATCTACAATAGTAAGAATGTTGAGGAGGATCCACTACCTGAAATCTAACAAGATACAGCTACACTACTTATAAGTGTAAGGTTACTGTGGAATTTCTGGAGGAACTTTCTTAGAGAGAAAAAATTCTTTAATTTTCAATAAGTAAATAATTCAATGGAAATTCAAATTATCATGATAAGAATGAAATAAATAAAAGCATAATAATGGATAGCTAAGGGAGAATAATTTCTCCCCTCAAATGTAGCAGTTGATCCACGGTTTCCTAAACTGTGGGTGGGCCTAAGTGGTCCACATTGTAGGCATATCAACACTCCCCTTTAAGTTGGAGTATATGTCATACATCCCATACTTGCTACTAAGATCACTAAAGTGGTGTCGAAGATGAGTTTTGGTAAGAATGTTAAGCAATTTGATATTGAGTTGGGATATAGTTTAGCTGGAGAATCCCTTCATTGACCTTCTTAGATATAAAATGCTTGTCAATCTGTATATGTTTGGTTTGATCATGATGGACTGGATTCCTTAAAGTATTGATGGCTAATTAACTATCATTGAACATCTTAATAGTGCTTTTGTTCTTCATGTGTAATTCCATCAATAATTTTTTAGCCCATCTCGACATAAATTCCTAGGGTCAGGGTACAATACTTAGAATATGCACTATTTTTACCACTATAGTTTTTTCTTTACTTCTACGAGCAACCAAGTTACCCCATATAAATGAATAGTAACCTGTGGCAAATCTTTTGTCAGTCAGTTCTTCTACCAGCTAGCTTCAATGTAGATCACCTGTTATAATTCATTTTTTTTTAATATCAAACCACGTTTTGAATTCATCTTTAGGCATCTCAAAATTCAAAAAATTTCTACTAAATGATTTTCATTTGGATCATTCATATGTTGACTTACTACTCCCACAGAAAATGCAATGTCAGGTCTTGCATGTGACATTTAGCTATGTTTACTCACAAATCTTTGATGCCTCCCTTTTTAAATTGAGATGTTATCCTCCTCTTCTAATGATGCTCGTCAATTGGAATCTATAGAAGTATTTGTTGATCTACACCCAACATGTATATCTCCTTTAATTAGTCAATAATATTTTTGTACTTTGGGATATAACAATGCATTTTTTGGATCTTGCTATTTCCATTCCAAAGAAGTATCTTAAAGTTTCAAGATTTTTTATCTCAAAATCATAAGTTATTATTTATTTGATTGTTTCAATTTTCCTTATGTCTTGTCGGTAAGAATAATGTCATCTACATATACAATAAGGATGACCATCATACTTTCTTGATTTGATTTCACAAACAAAATGTAATCAGCCTGACACTCCTAGTACCATTGATAATAATAGTCTTGGCGAACCTTTCAGACTTTGCTATAGAAGATTATTTCAACTTATACAATAATTTCTTTAATTTGCACACTATTGTTTGTATTGTTCTTTAATCTAGGAGGTATTTTCATATATACTTTTTCCTCAAGATCTCCATTAAGAAATAGATCTTTAATGTCTAGACTGGTGCAATTGTCTCATGTTAGTCGATTTCATAATGATGAGTGAAGTATTTTACTACAAGTCTAGCCTTTCTACGCTCTCATCTGCTTTGTATTTAACTTTGTATGCCCATTTGTACCTTATAATTCTTTTTCCAAGTGGTAGAGTCATGATCCAGATACATTATTTTCAAGGGCAAGAATCTTTTCTTTCACAATGATTTTTCAATTAGGAATAGATAAGGCCTCTTGAATTGAATTTGGGACCTGCACATTATCCAAGTTCTGAACAAATGATTTGTAAGAGGATGATAATTTTTCATATATCACAAATTCTTCTAACAGTTGTTTTGTTGGTTATTATGCTTCTTCTTCATATCATAATTCTTATGAAACACTTTCCACTATCTACTGATGAATAAGTAAAATCTTACTAAATTTATAGGTCATTTAATAAACTTATTTATGTACATGTACTAGAATTTATATATCATGTAGTCATAAAATATATTCTTAGGAAAACTATAATGTAACTGTTTAATATGTATATTTTTTTCTATCCAACAATATGAATAATATGTTATGATCTAAATCTCATTGGAGTATAGTATAAATGAAATCAAACATATATTTTAAAATAATGATAATAATTCAGCTTAACCTTGTTTGAGTCACATATTACATTTCCCATATCTTTCGATCAATTTAGCTTATCTTAATTTCTATTATTAATTAATATAATTTAACATTAATATTATAAGAAACATCAAATTTAAATTAATACATTTAAAAAGTTAATATCATATATCCTTTTATCTTTATACTTTTTTCCTCCACATACTCTTCTCTCTCAAAGCAAATATCATTCCCTCCACTTAATTTTTTTGTTTTTTAATTAATAAAAAACTGATGTACGTTAGCTCTTAAATTTAAATAAAATAAATCCTATTTACCAATAAGCTCTCAACGCACGAAAGAAGTCTCTGAGACCATTGGCTTCTTTGCTGCTCAGGAAAATTTGCGTACGTAAGACGTTTGCACAAAACCGCACACCTGAATCTGCTCTCTGCTCTGCTTTTCTCCTTCGACCGGCTCGGACGTGTCTCCTTGTTCGAACAAGCTGCATAAAGATTCTTCTCGCCATTCTCTTATCATTCTCCTTCAGCTAGGGCATGGGCTTCCCTCTCCTACCCGAAACCGCTGAATTCGCCTCTTCTCCCGCATGCAGACGATGATACATGTAAGCCTTTGGCTTCTTCTTCGACTTTGTCTGCTCCTTCTCACAGAACGACGCAGCACCTATGCACGAGCCACTCCTTCCTTTGTCTTGGGTTGGTCTTCTCCCACTTGGAAACCGTTGACGCTGCTTCGTCGCCTTTGCCTGGTCGACCACGTCTCCTCCCTCAGCTTCGTTCCTCACATGTAATTCTTCCTCTTCCTGCCCATCTTCTTCTACTGCTGCTTCTTTTCCTTCTTTTCCTTCTTTTCCTTTTTTTACTTTGTTTCTTCCTTCTCTCTCTCTCTCTCCTCCTTCTCTCTCTCTCTCTCTCTCTCTCTCCTCTCTCTCTATCTCTCTCTCTCGTTCATTTGTTTCGAAGGGGGTCAAACGACAGAGATCCCACTATAATGACGTTCATCATACATTGCTGATTCAATTACTATTAATATTTTTTTTTTTTTGTTTGTTCATTTATTTAGACCGGTTATTAAAGCTTTTATTACTTCACAAGATTGCTGCGGTAATATATCTTACCAAAATCGGGAAGATATCCTATGAACTCATGCATGCGAGGTTTGTTCCTGTGTCATGTATGTACATAAGTGTACTCTATTTTCTTACTTGCTTTCCTTTAAGATAAAATCTGGGATTTTTCCTTGCATTCTTGGCAGGATAATCTCTTGTGAAAAAATGCATGTTTTTTGAGTTTTTATTTATTATTTAAACATTTACTCTTTTGGCCAGTCTGATGTGAACACAGTGACTTTTGCCGATGAAACTGGCAATCTCGTCTATTCGGGTAGTGATGACAATCTCTGCAAGGTAACATTCACTAATCGTTCTTATTACAAAATTATTTATTTCATTGTGCCCGAAAGATGCTCTTTTTTTTTATTTTGTGCTAGGAACAAACTTCATTAGCAGAAAGAAAGTTCTCATAAAAATTTATTTGTATGCCGTGGATATCGTAAATTCTCTTATGGGTAATTTGATGAAATGAACCTTATTATATAAAAACATTCACTGTGATTCTCTAAATAAACTTTTTGTGTTTGTTGATGAGCTTTCTTTCGTGAAGTACATGTGAATCTATTGATATTAAAGGGATATGATGGAACAGGGTCTTAAAAAAAAATTTTCTGTTTGGATGAAATGATTGAAAATGATTATTTAGAAACTATTTATCTTCAAATTCAGCTGTAACATGGTGAGGGGGATCAATTAGGTATGCATAATCTATTAAATATAGAAAGCTTATTGTTCGTTTTGTAAGATCTTGTTAAGTTCCAAATATGAAAAATGTCAAAAACTTTCTATGGGTTGGCTTGCTCTATTTTTGATTAGCAGTTATAGGGTAGTGATAGATCTCGTTCTGGCTACTACATAGGACCTTTCAAGTATGCCTAAATTATTGCCTTGCCTTTTTCTTATCTTTTCTATTTTTGATCCTAATTGTGCTTGGATTGATGCCATGGTTGGCTTGTTAGTAGCCTACCATATTGTTTTCTTTACTGTGAATCTTTGAATTCAGCAAGTTTTTTATTTTAGTTATGTTTAATTTTGCAAATTTCAAATTGCTTATTTTTCTATCAAGGATGGAGAGTAACTATAGATTATTCAGGTTTGGGATAGACGTTGTCTACGAAAAAAAGAGCAAGCTGCAGGAGTGTTGATTGGTCATTTAGAAGGTATTACTTTTATTGACAGTCGAGGAGATGGTCGCTATTTTATCTCCAATGGTAAAGATCAGACTACTAAACTATGGGACATCAGAAAAATGTCTTCTGGATCTAGTTGGTATGTATTACTTCATGTTATTAGGACTTCATTTGGGGCATATTTGGTATCAATTTTGTATTTTATTTTTGTTTTAATTTTTATTTTATAAAACATTTTTGTTTGCTCTTTTTTTTACTGCTATTTTTACTCTAAAAACAAATTAAAATATTTTTTAAAACACTCAAAACAGCTTTTTTGCATTTTGAATGCTTTTAAAAACAATTATATTTTAATCATATATGTTTTTTCAAATCAAAAGATAAACAAAACAAAATAAAAATATAAAATAAAAAAAATGATTCCAAAGGGCCCTTTAGTTGTTAAAAGGAGATGTAAAAAAAATGATGATTTCAAACTAATGGTGGCATTCATTATCAAGCCAGAAATTACCTGAATTTAATGTCAGTTTTTTTTTTATTTTTATCGAAACCCAACCTAAATTTGAATCGCGACGAACCAAGTGGGAATGCTTAAATTGAAGGTGCTTACCTTCTAATGAATTATAGGACATTACAATTTATTTCATGAGGTTTACGATCATCTTTAAACTTGAATTAATTAAGTGAAAATGTCAATTTAAAATTGGTGGACAAAGACTTGGCATATAATATGCAGTATCAGTAATATTATTAGAAGATGAAGGAAACCTTGATGTGATACATCTAAGTATTTTGGATTTATTATATAAAAGGATGAGAATATAACTTACAAAATTAAGGCTTGGTGGTTAAATGGAGGAGCACTTCAAGATTATTATGCAATGTAAAGATGTTATGGAAAATTGGAAAAAAGGATATTTTTTAAAATTGCAAGAAATTTTGCTATGATTTTATGACTGATTTATCAAACCAGAAATTACCTGAATTTAATGTCAGTTTCTTTACTTTCATCAAAGCCCAACCTAAATGTGAATCAGGATTAACCAAGTGGGAATGCTTAAATTGAAGGTGCTTACCTTCTAAAAAATTCTAGGACATTAAAATTTGTTTCATAAGGTCTGCGATCGTCGTTAAACTTGGATTAGTTTTTTGAGAATGTTAATTTAAATTAGTGGACAAAGATTTAGCATATAATATGCAATATTATTGGATGGGATACTAGTAAATATCAGTAATATTACTAAACGATGAAGGAAAACCTTGATGTGATATGTTTAAGTATTTTGGATTTATTATATAAAAGGATGAGAATATAATTTACAAATTTTAGGTCTATTGGTTAAATGGAAGAGCGCATCAAGATTACTATTAAATGTAATGATATTATGAAAACTTGAAAAAAAAAGAATTTTCTTAAAATTGCAATTAATTTTGCTATAATTTGATGGCTGAGTTTTGCATGGAGATGAACATGTTAAGATACTTGTTTCACAAATTAGGAACGACCGGTAAAGGAATAATTATATTAGTGCAATGATTGAGGTGACAGTTATTGAAGATAATTAGACAAGATAGTTGAAAATAGAGATGGATGACTTGGATATGTAGGAAGTGTCGAAAATGCTCCCTTGGATGGGTGAATGAATTTAGTGTTGAAGAATTACATATGAAAAACAATGGACCTAAGGTAATATGAATATAAGTTATTCAAAGTAATTTGTGGATTTGTGGTTGAACTTCTCATGCACGCTTGGAACTAACGGAAAATGTGGATTTATAAAAGCAAAATTAAATTGTTGGGATAAGGTAAATGTTGAGATTAATGCTGTAAAGGCTTTTTTTAATATTATTTAGCTATGGTGGAACATGTAATAAAAATGCTACTGATTGAAAGTCTGAGGTCATTCTACTATATTGCCAAAACTTTAGCCTTGATAAAGCCTTTAGCTATTTTGGAGATTTCGTTCTTATTTTCAACTATTTTCTTATATTAATTTTAATGGTCAATCATCACGTTGTGTTCACCAGAACAAGGCTTGCCTATGAGGATGCCATTGAAATTTTTCCAAGTAATAAATGCCTGATTGATGTTTATTTATTTATTTGCACTATAATGGTGATAGTTAAGTTCATTGAGACTATATTGTTATTTTTCTAACTGTAGTCATTGCTCCTAATCCTAAAAAGTTAAACTAAAGCACACCAAGACATCTCCAGTATGCATAATTATTCTCATTCTTCCAGGTACAATTTCTTGATGTTGCTTTAAACCTACTTTTGATTTGATATCCCACAGCAGAGATTGATTAAATGAACAAGGGTTTTGAATAACAGCCATTTTTGCTTGACGTCATAAGTTATAGCTTTCTTTTTCTCTAGAGTTTCACAGACCTTATTGATGACAAACCACTAGATGCTTTTGCACCTTTCAATGACTACTTAAATATGCAACTTTTTGTCATTTTCTGTCTTTTTTTTTTTATTAAAGCTGCTTTCCCGATCATTATCGCTATTATGTTTTCCCAAAAAGTTGTATTTCTATTGCAAAATTCTGTAAAATCAATGAAAAACTAATCATTCAAGCAGACAATGCATTTTATTGATTGTTTTTCTTGCCACAAAGTAATTAGAAAGGCGTCTCATATGAAGCCGAAATTTTCTTCCCTTGGCCATCTTGAAGCCAACTTGATGCATGGTGATGAGGGAAGAAAAATATTTGATGTAGTTTGAGTAGGAGTTCTTTTCTTGGAACCATGCCAAAGTAGAGTATCTATGGACCATTGGATTGGTAGGATTGCTGGAACACAAAATTTCCACAACACTCTCTTTAGGGTTTTGCTTAAATTTGAAGCAACTCTAAACTACTCATTCAATAATTCAATTTTTTACCTAAGAAATTAATTGCCCGATTTACCCAAAACCTAATGCTCAACCGTAATAAATTTTGACAATTGATAAAAGCTAATCATGATTATAAAAAGCAATAATAAAAATAAAAGAAAATAAATTCTAAACTAAACCTAAATTAAATGTGTCAAGTTGAATCCTTGCAAATTGAACACTGCAATACCTACAATTCCTCTTTGCATTACATGTTCTATGGTAATTTCATAAACACAATAAAAAATACCCATTGCTAATGGGATGTAGCTCTTCACACATTTGTGCTGTAGAAACAGTATCATCATCAACATCAACGTCCAAATTCTTCATTGTTTCTTCCTATTCTCCATAATTTTACTGATTTTGTATTTTTCCTATGCTGGATGAGCTCCTTTGAGATATTATTCAAGCACTATAGCTCATCTTTTGGTCATTCGGTTTATTAAATTGTTTAGTTTAAGTGTGGCATACATTCTATTGTATCATTTTTCCTTCAGTATTTATCCTTATGATCATGATCAACTTTAATGGTTTAGATTTTTTTTTTTTTAATTGATCCTTAAATTTTAATGGTTTTTTTATACAGGCATGGTTGAATAATGAATAGGAAGTTTTTTTCTTGTGGGAATTTTTCAAAAATTTCATGAGGTTTCTTATTTGTTGGATCTCAGCACATTTGTGTAGTTTTTAGTCACATCTATTTTTGGATAAAAGTGACGAATCCTTTTTAGGGCTTGATTAAGCATTCGTGAGTTTAACATGTGACTAGATCCTCATAGGGATGAATTTTTTTTCTATATTACCTTATCATGTCATGTAACTTATAATTTCTAATTATTAGTCTTAAAATTAATGCTCCCTTTTTTTTTATTTTGTATGTAGTTCATTATATAAAAAATATAATGAAAATTATTGTCATGAAATTACTTAGAAAAAAGTAGTTTCACTAGCATAAATTTTATTAGTTCATGGTTTGTATGGATGCTTACAAGATCCAGTTTAAACACCAATTCTTCTTTATCTTTGTTATTGTGTCTTTGCTCACAAAAAGAGAGAAGCAACACAATCAATAAGACGAAATAAAAAAGGTAAAAAATAAGTAGAAAAGATGGGGAGGGCCTTTCAGTTGGGGGCTACACACACAATGACTCCAAACCTCTTCTCTCTTTTAAATCTTAATTGGCCTTGGACAATGTCTCCATGAGCCTCACAAAGATGGGCCTAATTAACAGATCAGCTTAGGCTCTACAAATTGTTACATGGGTTATAACAACGTTTCATTAATTCCTTTGTCAACTACATTCTTGTCTTGTCATCATCCATCATCGGCTCATAGGAGTCACCTTTGGCCGTAGTGAGCCTAGTTTGATAATGTTCCATATGCCCATTTTTTTTGTAAATAGGGATGCCCATTATCAATATCTTTTTGGTGTAGTAGGTCATCAATTTATTCAAACTACTTAGTACTTGTGGCGCCAAGATTGGATGGCATCACCCACCCTTGTTTGCCTTTGTTGAATGGCATGGATGACCTACTGCTTTCTTTAGTGTTATTTGCATATTTTTCTGGTGTAGGTAAGTGTCACGACTCTGTGCATTAATTTGAAATTACTAAAAATGGGTGTTTTGCAGGTTTTGTTTTGTTATCTTGAAATTCCGCTTTTGAATGTCGTCCTGCAAAACAGTGGGAGTAGATGGTCAGACAGTAAAGGCTTTGCTCTCAACATTTAAGATAATCTAAAAATATCTAAATAATAAGAACATTAAACACCAACATTTCTAATCCATATCCATCACACATATAAATATCAAGTATCATACAAGTTTAATAGAAAACTTTAAGACAAGATATATTTCCTTTTTCTTGTTTTCAATCGCTCATTTTCTTAATACACAAGTTATCTCATATCAATCATTTAGTTTGAAGGAGCATTTTCATAGTTTAAGCTATACAACAACTTAGTGAATAATTAAAGTTCTATAGTATACTAATTTTTTTTTAATGCATATGCTCTAACGTGTATGCTAATCCAAATAATTATACTTGAACTTTTTTTATTAAAAATTATTTAAGCATTTATAGTTACATTTTATTGCAAATTTTAAACATTTATATTTCATTTAAAAAGCTATTTCAGGAGCACCATCTAAACTATTTTATTACTTTAAGTTGCATTTCTATTTCTTTTCCAAACCTTTTATATTTTTATGCACGCAGGTGTAATAACATCCACAACTTGCAATATAAGGAGGTGACTCCTTTTATTGACTTACATAGTTTTACTTTATTTGATTTTCATGTAATTTCTTTTACTTGACTGAATCATATATTCAACCTTCAATATGAATGCATATATGAAACCTTTTTAAAATATGTCGAAATGCTTATGCAATTTTAACAAATTTAAAATTTCAATTAATTTTATCAAAAACTATCATAATATAAACATTTGAAACATGAATGCATTTACATTAGTATAAAGTAAGAATTGTATTTACTCGCCTTAGATTTACATTTAAAAATAATTCCTTAACAAAATTTACCACAGCTTCAAATATTAACTTCTATTAATTTCACCTGATCATAAAATTAGAGATTTTATTTCTAAACCACAACATTTGATATTTCACAATTTTACTTCAATTTATAATTCTTCTAAATTACCACAGACTTCAACTCTTTCAATTACTCAATCAGTGATCACTTATTTCAAATCTATTATCATCATCTAGTCAAACCTTAAAATATTTCTTCAATGTAAACTCACTCTAGGTTTATATATCTATAAAAAATTATAGAAAAAGAGTTACATGTAAAATTTTACCTCGTTTCTTCTTCTTGCAAATTTAATTATCACGATCCTTCTAATCTTTCGATTCTTATATTCTTTAATTGTTGATTTCTGACATTATTTAATAAAAGCTAATCTTTAATTTTAATAACATTAAATTTAAGGGGATTTTTCGTACATACAACCTAATTCTTATGTATTAAAATATAGAATAACTAAATTTTGCTTTTTAAATTTATACCCCATATCACATCAAAGATATCACTATTTTAACTTTTAAAAAGTGAAATACATCTTTTCAGGCATAGGAAAGATAGCATATGTATAAAAAATAACGTGTAGGAGTTTGATATGTAAATACACAAGAATTGAGTGCTACACATGTGAATCTTCCTAAATTTTAATAATTGTTTCGAAAATTTAAAACACTTACATTTACACCAAATTCCTAATAGATTCTTATGCTTAATCGGCTGTCGAACCCTTCTCCATTTTCACGTGAATTTGGTCGGTTGTCCTTTTCAGCATGGTTACTCCCCTCCCATAGTTGTTGGACTTGCTCTATTATTGCATGTCCGCTATTTTGCACACCTTACTAACCTCTCTGTACCCAGTGTTGTTGCTCGTCTTACTCACTGTTGGTTCCGCTACACTTCTCTCCTTGTATGCAACGTCGTCTCTCATCGCCCTCTCCCTTATGCGGCTACACCTCTCCCGCATTATTCGGACAACATTGCTCACCCATAAAAGGATAAACTTGAAGTATTGATATTTTATCAGCATAATAAATGTAATACACATTCATTTCTTAAGATTATTTTAATAAAATATTGATTGAAACACTTCTAATTTTTTCTACTTTTAACATATTGAAAAGCAAGTCAGCCTCATATTTAGAAATTCTTTATGATATGTTATTATCTTGATTGTTTTTTCTGTTCATCTCTGTTTCGCACGGGTTGTCTTCTCGCTTGCCTCGCTCATGTATTTGCTCGGAATGAATCCCATCCTCCCCTCCTTGGTCTTATTAGGAGAACTAGCTTGTCGGTTCCATCGAATCGATGTAGACAGTTCAATTTTTTTATTCCTAGACTTTATAGTAAGAGACCTTGATATCTCACCCTTTCATGGGGATTAATTGAAAAGCATTGCCAAAATTTTGGCTTCTGTGACTTAGCAAAACTATGCGTTGCATTGCAGATGACATGACAAAGTGTTGTAGAATGTTCTACAAACTTAACATTTTACCCCCAAAGCGCACAGTGACTAATGAAATAACTTTTAAAAATGAAGAAAAAATATTTAAAATAATTTTATCAATGTCGTTGGTACTTTAATGTCATCGCTAGCAACTTGCAAATTATGGGTCTGGTTGATTCATCGGTTGAGTGGCTCTTGCCTATTTTATAGAACTAGGAAAGAATGTCTTAGAAAATTACATATATGGCCTGTTCATTGATCATATATAGCCAATATTACCCATAATAACCTTGCTACATAAATAATTCATACGGAGCATTCAAGATGCCTTAGGATTGACGTGAAATTCTCTACTGTGCTTATCGTGACTATAGTTATGTTCTCCTCTTGGGTGGTCATACATAAACTCATATGAAGAACAACATTTTAACTCCTTATCGAGTGGTTATTAATGTGAACTTCCAAGAATTATTTAGACGACCAACTAAACTTGATTGATATAAGATCGATTAATCTTAAAGTCCTTGCTGGCATCTTTTGGCTTCCTCCTAAGACGCTATATCAAATATCTAATTTGGAATCAACTGTCTAATAGGGTCGAAATCATAGTACATGACTCTTGCACCAATGTGTGAGATCAATATGGAGGTATAGATAGGAGAAACTGTCTCCAGATACACCGCAAGGCCAACCAGATACTAGAAACAACAATTCTAGCAAGTTGTTATGGGCGTCTATATAATTCTCTGAAGTTCACATTAATAACCACTCGATAAGGAGTTAAAATGTTTTTCTTCATATGAGTTTATGTACGACCAACTAAACTTGATTGATATAAGATCAGTTAATCTTAAAGTCCTTGCTGGCATCATTTGGCTTCCTCCTAAGACACTATATCAAATATGTTAATTTGGAATCAACTGTCTAATAGGATTGAAACCATAGTACATAGTTTTGCACCAATGTGTGAGATCAATATGGGTAAATATAAAAATATGGAGGTATAGATAGGAGAAACTGTCTTCACTTATTTTTCTTGTTTACAGAAACAATATATGAACTGAAAGGTTTTTTTTTTCTTTTTGGAAATTATAGGTGTGAGATATGTAAATACCTTAAAAAAAATGTGCTTTGTATGTAAATACCCCCCCCCCCCCCCCCCCCCCCCTCTCCAAAAAAACAAAAAAAAAAATCTTTTTAATCAATTTAATAACACTATTATTACCGGTCCCAAGTCTGGATGTGAAAAGTGGAGAGTTGTGTTAGGTAGTCTACAACCTGCGTAAAAATTGTCAAAAAAATCATTGCTTGAATCCTTTTGATCATTATGTAAGTGTTAGGGCGTCCTCTGAAAGCGACGCGTTGTATAGTCTAAATATAGTGAAAAGTGTGTAAGGGCCGGTGCACTGACGCCCTGGTGTAGTCTTAAATAAGCAAAGGTTCACACATTACAGACGGATGCAGGTAAAGAACTTCGTTTATGAAACTAATATTATGATAGGATCCTGGAATACGAACTTCGTTTATGAAACTAATATTATGATAGGATCTTGGAATACATGTACTCTAAATGGTAAATTAATGAAATTAATTGATATTATAATTCATAGAAAGATTAATATCTTATGTATTTAAGAAACTAAATGGGTTGGGGAAAAGGCTAAGGAGATTGATAACTTATGTTTTAAATTTTGGTATTCTGGAAAGAATCGTACTAGAAATGATGTAGGTATAATTATAAATAAGAGTTTGAAAGATAATGTTGTAAAAATTAATAGAATTAGAGATAGAATGATAGTCCTTAAGATTATCATTGATACTAAGATTTTTAATATTATAAGTGTTCATGCTCAAGTAAGTTCAGATATAGGGTCTAAAGATAAATTTTGGAATGATTTAGATGACTTAATACAAATGATACCTCTTGAAGAAAGATTTTTTATTATAAGAGATTTAAATGGACATATCGGTAGAGTGGTAGAAGATTTCAGAAATATTTATAGTGGCTGCGGTTTTAAAGTGACTAATGAAGAAGGTAGAGCTATTTTAGATTTTGCTTCGACGTATGATTTTGTGATTTTGTTATTTCTAATACTTTATTCAAGAAAAGAGAGGAGTATTTTATTACTTATAAGAATGGATCTAATAAAACACAAATTGATTATTTTCTTATGAGAAGAAGAAATCCTCGAGATTGTAAAGATTGTAAAGTCATTCCAAGTAACGATTTAAGTACTCAGCATCGTTTATTCATTCTAGATTTTAAGATGAAGAGTTGTAAAATAAAGAATACTATGACTCATCATCATAGAATTAGATGAGCGAACTTAAAAGACACAAAATTATTTTCATGAGTAAAATTTAAGATTTCAAAATTTAGGATGCTCATAAAGAAGCAAATGTTATGTGGGATAAAATAGCAAACACTATTAAATAATTAACAAAAGATGTACTTGAAGAATCAAAAGAAAAAGTTTCTATAAATAAAAATAGTTGGTGGTGGAATAATATTGTGCAAAAAAAAATGAAATATAAGAAGTTATGTTATAAAAATTAGTTTAAATGTAAAAGCTTAGAAAACTGGGAAAAATATCAAACAGTCCGCAGAGAGTCTAAAAGAACAATCAGTGCCGCTAAAAATTCTGTTTTTAATGATCTTTATAATAGATTAGATACTATGGAGGGTGAAAAATATATGTATAAACTAGCCAAACAAATAGAAAAGAAATGTAAAGATTTAACTCAAGCAAAGTGTATTAAAGTTGAAAATCAAAAAGTGCTTTTCTTAGAGAAAGATATTCAACATAGGTGGGTGAGTTATTTTCATAAACTTTTGAATGAAGTTTCTAAAAATACGATCGACCTTAGTGATCTTAATATCGTTAATAATAATAAAATGTTTCATTTTTACTGCTGCATTAGTTAAAAGGAAGTTGACGAGGCTTTAAAGAAAACCAAGGGTGGAAAATCTGTAGGACCTGATGATATCCCAATTGAAGTGTAGTGTGGAAATATTTAGGAGATTTGGGAGTTTTTTTGCTTACTAAACTCTTTAATATTATTTTAAAAACTAAAAAGATACCCGAGGAGTAGAGGAAGAGTATTTTGGTCCCTATTTTTATGAATAAAGGGGATGCACAAGAGTGTGCAAATTATAAAGGAATCAAGTTGATGTGTCATACTTTAAAATTATGGGAGAGGGTAATTGAACCTAGGTTAAGACGTATTACAAGATTTCTTATAATCAATTTGGATTTTTGCTGGGCAGGTCTACTATGTAAGCTATAAATTTATTGAGAGGTTTGATGGAAAAGTTCAGAGATAATAACGAGAATCTACATTTGATTTTTATTGATTTAGAAAAAGCTTACGATAAAGTTTCGAAAGATATACTTTGGAGAGTTCTTGAGAAGAAAGGTGTTGATATGACTTATATTCAAGTCATTAAAGATATGTATACTAGAGTTGTTACTTGTGTTCGAACTTAAGGAGGATTGACCAAATATTTTCCTATTTCTTTTGGATTACATTAGGGATCGGCTTTAATCCCATATCTTTTTGCTTTAGTTATGGATGGTCTTACTGGACATTTACAGGAGGATGTACCTTGGTGATGCTCTTTGTTGATGATATCTTTTTTGTGGATAAGACGAGAGAAAAAGCCCAGGAAAAACTTGAATTCAGGAAAAACTTGAATTATGGAGGGATACATTGGAGTCTAAAGGTCTTCATTTGACTAGAACTAAAACTAAATAAATGGAATGTAATTTTAGTAGTAGTAGCTCTAGTGACAAAAGTGTAATGTTGGGTGATCAAATTATTAAGTGAATGATTTAGATATTTAGATATCTTGGGTCTCTTGGGTCTGTTGTTCAAAACAATGGTGATATAGATGGGGATGTTAATAGTAGAATTCAAGTTGGTTGGTTGAAGTAGAGGAATGCTTCGAGTCTTTCATGTGATAGAAAAGTACCGCTTAGATTGAAAAGAAAATTTTAAAAGACGGTGGTGAGACCTGCAATGCTCTATGGCGCTGAAATGTTGGCCTTTAAAAGAGAAGCATAATACTAAGTTAAGTGTTGCCGAGATGAGAATGATTAGGTGGATGAGTGGCTTTACAATTAGAGATAAAATGCGAAATGAATATATCCGTGATAGGTTGGTGTAGCTTCTGTGACAAACAAAATTAGAGAAAGTCGTCTTAGATGGTTTGGTCACATTAAACATCAACCATCTGATGATCTGATTAGGAGAGATGTTTTAGATTCGACTTATGTTAAGAAAGACAGAGGTAGAGCTAGGAAGACTTGGGCTTTTTGTATAAAAAATGATCTTAATTTATTAGAACTAAATGAAAAAATGACACTAGATAGGACGCAATGAAGTAAAAGGATTCATGTAGCCTACTCCACGTAGTGGGATTTTGGCTTTGTTGTTGTTGTTTTATCTTCATGAAATTGCATATATATCGTTACTAAATTAAAGAATACAATATAGTGCATTAATACACCCAATCATTGACAAAGATGTGACCTATCATCTGCAAGTATAGAAGAAAGAACGTTATTTTCGTGTACATTCTTTAAGACAACTATTTCCTAGAGCAAGCTTAGCACAAAAATGAGTCGCATTATTGTAATCTCTGTGTGTAGATAAACAAATTTTGTCTGAAAAATATGAAGAAGGCAAACTCTGATGCAATTTGTGGCCGAACTTACCAATGTCTCGTTGTCATAGTGTTTCTAAAAAGCTTGCTAATATTGGCATTTCCCCCCTTCAATAATGTTCTCTTTTACTTCAAACATCTTAAGCTTGATAATCTTTTGAATGGACAGAGCAATGTTTACATGCTTTTAAGACAAAACTATTTCCTAAATCAAGCTTAACACAAAAGTGAGCCATCTTATTGCAATCTCTCTTTGTGTGGATGAGGAAAACCTATCTGAATAATGTGAGAAGCAAACTCTGATGCAATTTGTGGCCAACTTTACCAATGTCTCGTCTCCATAGTGTTTCTACAAAGCTTAATAATATTGACATTGCCCCCTTCAATAATGATGCCTTTTAATTCAAACATCCAAAGCTTGATAATCTTTTGAATGGAGAGAACATTATTTAACTCAACTGGGCTGGAATCCCAATGCTCAAAATTCTAAACCACCACCAAGTCATTTCCACATTCATATTGAATTAATAGAATATTAATGGCTATTACTAGCCGTTATTAATTTATGTTATATTTCTGAGTTATTAGATTTGGCTTTTTTATTATTGCTTTTTTCTTTTTTACTGTATTCTATTTTTATTTCTTTCCTTAGTGGTGGATTAATTGGTTTATATACCCTTTTTTGTATCAATAAGTATTATCCAGGTTCTATTAGCAGTCGGAGATCTCACCCGCCGACTGATTCTTCTCCAGCTGACTCTTCATGATTCTTTCTAGTTGTTTTCAAGGATGTTTCCCCGTAGGATTTTTTTTCCCCGGCTGCTGTTTTTTGGTTGTGTCCAACAACCAGGTCCTTCTCCAGCCGACCCTTAAGGGTTGTTTCCAGCTGTTGTTTTCGGGGTTGTTTTCATGCAGGATATTTTTTCCTAGCTGTTATTTTTCAGTGTTGTTTTTAGCAGCCAAGTCCATCCTCGATCACAGGTCTGCCGCTGTCTAGCCTAAAAGATCCTCCTATGTCTCGGCATCTTACCCTGGGCTGGTCACCTCACTTGTGATTACTGTCACAAACCCAACCACACTCTAGACGAGTGTTGAAATCTCCACGGGAAACCTGTATACAAACCTTCAACCAAATCCTTTGTTGTCAAGGGTTTCACTACGACATTTGAATCCACCACGATACTGCCAGCCTTTACTCGAAATATTATGGGATCCTTCGATTCTGTTAACAGTCAAATCAAGCACTTAAGCAGGCTGCTTGGACCCAGTCAGCTCTCTTCTGACCTCCCACATTGTTAAGGTATTAATCTTATGGCACTCACTTTTGTTACCTATTCTAGGCCATGGATTATTGATTCAGGTTTCATGAAACATATGATTGTATGCTCTCAAGCCTTCTCGACATATTATTTACACTCAAGGAAAGATATTGCTAAAATTGTTGACGGCTCCCACAGTTTCATTGCTGGTAAAGGGTTTGCGGTTTTAACAACAGGTCTTAACACTGGAATCTGTGTTACATGTATCTCTACTGAAGTGTAACATTTTGTTTGTCAGTAAGTTGACATATGACATTGATTGTGTTGTTCATTCTTCTTCTGTTGTTCTTTCAGGATCGTCATTCGGGGAAGATGAGTGGAACTATTAATCTGGTAGTCGGGCTTCAGTTCTTTCAATAGAAAAACTTGGAAACGAGGACACTCCAACTAATAGTTGCAGTTTTTTTTTCAGTCCACTGAATGTCTTATTATGTTGTTGCACTGTCGTTTGAGTCATCCTATTGTCTAAAACAATTGTATCCGTTGAAGTTTACTAATAAAAATCCTTTTAATTTCAAATGTGAGAGCTATCAGTTAGCTAAACATCGTGTTCATTATCCACCCCACACTTACACGCCTTTGCTCCTTTTTTCACTTATTCACAGTGATTTATGGGGGTCCTCTTGCACTCCTAGCTACACCAATAAATGGTGGTTTCTTACATTAATTGATGACCACACTTAGATGGCTTAGGTCTATATTTTAAAAGACAAATCTGAAGTTGCAATCACCTTAAAAAACTTCTACACTTTTATTTTGACCAAATTCATAACTCAAATTCAAGTCCTTCAGACCGAAAATGGTCGTGAATTTCTTAACTCTTGGTAAATAAGGACATTCTCCACCATAGCTCGTGTACGAACACTCAACAAAATGGGGTAGTCTAAAGGAAAAACGGACATCTCAACATTGCTCGCTTCATTATGTTTCAATTTAATGTCTCAAAACGTTTTTGGAATAAAGTCATACTTACCACCACTTATCATTTTGATGGAGTTCCCTAAAAAATTCACAACTTCCGAACCCCTTTAGCCGTCTTGAGGTCATTCTTTCCTACCAATCGAGTCTTCTCCACTTTAAATCCCAAAAATTTTGGGTGCACGATCTTTATCCCAAACACGGCCCCAACTCAGAGTATACTTGTTCCTATGTCCATACAATGTGTTTTCCTCGAATACTCTGCCACTCAAAAAGGCTATCAATGTCTTGATCCGATTACAAATAAAGTATGTGAGTTCTGATGTTTCATTTTTCTATTTTCCTAACTCTCCAGTGGGGGAGCTAGAGTACTTGGAAACTTTTATTTACCCTACTCCCGTGGATGTACCCTTTACTTCTCCTACCACCAAGGAGTCCTCTGTCTCTTTGATTCCACCATCTCCTACCACCGATGAGCTCTCTATACCTTTTGTTCCACCACATCCTCCTCCCACTCTCCATGTCTAAGCGCGACGAACTCGTTCCGATGCACCTACTGTGGAGCTCGTTATCTGCTTGCAATACCTTGAATCTCCTCCAGGTGCATCCTCAGCGTTACTCCAACTTCAAATGAGGAAGTGATTTCCTCTAGTAAGGTATGCAATCAGGCATGCTCTCTCTAACCCATGGAAAATTATGTTTCTTTCTGCAGTTTATCGCCTACAAAGTATATGTTGCTGCTCTGACTAATCATCCGCTCCCATCTATTATTGAGGTTGCACTAGCAGACCGAGCCTTGAAGGTTGTCGTAATGGAGGAGATGAATGCCCTTCGGCGGAACCATATTTGGGACTTCGTTGACCTTACTCAGGGTAAGAAAGTTGTGGGATGTCGATGGATTTTTAGCATCAATTTTAACTTAGATGGATCCTTGTTACGCCCAGCGCGCAGCCAATCCCTCCTGGACGGACTGATTGTAATCCCGACGACCCATAGACAAGTTGGCCTTTGTTGCGGGAAGAAGGGGAGAGAGCCAGGCGAGGCGCACAGGAAGGAAAGGATGGGGTGGGGTCCACTAGATCCATAATCACGTAGTCAATGAGGAGAAATTGAGGAGAGTTTGGAGGGAAGTTTAGAAGGAAAGTTTTCAAATGTTGTATGAGGATTCTATTAAAGGGAAACCTAAGATTTGTTTATTTTCATCATATTTTTTGTGATTGTAGTTTGCTTTCTTCTTGTGGTGTTCCTAGCAGCGTCTAGGGTGTGGGAGAGACGGCCTACCTCTCGAATAGTAATCAGCCATGTATTTTGCTTGTTTTCTTTTGATTTTTGTAAGAGCAGCCTTTAGTTGTGTTTTTTTCACCTATCTACTGCGATTTCGTCGTAGTTTGTTCGTTGATTTTGGTGTCGAGGCATATCAAATTCGTATCAGAGCATAGATCTTGATGAGATGACAGCAAACAAAGTTGATGTGCTAGAAGGCGAGGCAGGGCTAATCAAATTAGAACTGAAAGAGAGATACGCCAACATGGAGGACAGGTTTTCTTCCATTGAAAGTCTAATGGAGGATGAATTCGAAAGCATATGAGAAATGTGGGGGATAATGAAAAAGCTCATGAAGATGCAAGCCAAGTTCATGCTAATCGCTCCAATTGTCAATTCTAACTGAGTGTTGATCCGCAAATCTTTGGCTAGGTCAAAAGGGAAGGAGATCGAGCAAGAAGACAATGAATAAAACCTCATCTACCTACAAGATCGTCCCCCTAGGACTCCGAGAGGGGGGAGTGGAGACTTTTGATGGAGGGGATGAGCCAAAAAGTGGATAAGAGATGGTGAGAGGGGCACAGAAGAGCACGATGAAGGAGGGATTCGAGAGTGAGATATGCATATGACCAAATGAGGGAGTTCCACCTAGGCGCCCATGGTGGGAAATATCGGAGGAAGAGAAGGTTGGGGTGGAGATGCAAGGTTCATGAAACTGAAGATGTCAATCTTCGAATGGGAGGATGCATATGGATGGGTGTATCAGGTGAAGCGATATTTTGCAATCAACTGGTTGACTGAGGAAGAGAAGCTCATGACAACATGATTATGCTTGGAGGGGAATTCTTTAGCGTGGTTCCAGTCGATGGAGGCAAGGTATTTGATACACTCATGGTAGGAGTTTAAGGATTGCTTGTTAGAACGTTTCCGAGTCATTCGAGAAGGAGATCTATACGAGCAATTTTATGTTCGAACTTAGGAGGGGATAGTTATAGTGTATCGAGAGAAGTTCGAGCTATTATCAGGGAGGTTGAGGGGATTTTGCAGTAGGCTTGGAAGGAAACTTGAAAGGCCTGAAGCCCGACATTTCGAGCATCCATCCGCCCCTCGAGACTACGTGGATTGAGGGAAATGATGGAGCTCAACCAGATAATAGAGGATAAGAAACAGGTGAATAAGATCGACAAAGGCTACACACCAGGGGATCTACAGTGCACCATGACAGCCATGGCACCAAGGACCTAGACGGTGTCATTTCAGAAAGAGATGTCAAAGTAGAAGAGTACCTGACCCCGGTCCAAAGGTAATTTCAAGTGCCTCATAGATACAAAATTGTAGGACAAAAGAGTCAAAGGATTGTGTTGCTGCTATGACGAGAAATACGCCCCATGACATCATTGCAAGGAGCGCGCCCTTTAGCTTCTTTTAGTTCAAGAGGAGTATATAAAGAATGAGAAATCAGAAGAGGAAGCAGCGGAGGAGGAGCATCTGCATTTAGATGTGACGGATGTGTTCCTCAATTTGGTGGTAGGATTTACCCTGAATCATACCATGAAGGTGAGGGGATGGATCCGGGAATAAATCATACCATGAAGGTGAGGGGATGGATCCGGGAATAACCAATTGTGGTGTTGTTGGATAGCGGGGCCACACATAATTTTATCTCAAATCAGGTTGTGGAGAAGCTTGGGCTGAAGCTAGTGACTACAGGGAGCTTTGGTGTTATGATGGGGATAGGAAAGGTGGGGAAAAGTCGAGGAATTTACAAGGGATTGGTTCTGACACTGCATGATTTACAGGTGGTGGGCCACACAACTTTATCTCAAATTAGGTAATGGAGAAGCTAGGGCTGAGGCTAGTGACTACAGGGAGCTTTGGTGTCATGATGGGGATAAGGAAGGTGGAGAAAAGTCGAAGAATTTGCAAGGAATTGGTTCTTACACTGCAAGATCTACAGGTGGTGGAAAACTTTAGATTTGGGCAGCACATATGTGATTCTGGAGATGAAGTGACTGTGAATATTGGGAGAGATGAAGGTGGATTGGAAGTCCTTAACGATGGAGTTCCAAGTGGAGAGTAGGAGTTGCTAGCTTATGCAAAATCATGGTGTTGCTCAAAATCATGGTCAAGTTGATTTGGGGAGCAAGATTGGGTTACTTTGTGGAATTGTAGAGCATTTAGGAGGTTCAAGATTCAGAGTTGGCAGAGTTTTGGAGGGGGATTCGACAGATGCTACAGTAGTTTACTGATGTTTTTTCAACAGCCAAGCGGGTTGCCACTTCGGAGGGAGCACGAGCACACTATTACATTGACGGAGGGTATTCTCCCATTAAAGTCAGACCATACAGATACCCCTAGATTCAAAAGGATGAGATAGAGAAGTTGGGCCGGGACATGCTCGGGGCTGGGATTATCAGGCCTATTGTAAGCTATTTTTCCAGACTTGTCCTGTTGGTGAAGAAAAATGATGGTAGTTGGAGATTGTGTGTGGATTACGGGGCTTTTAACAAGGAAATTGTGTTGGACAAGTTTCCTATTCTTGTGATTGATGACTTGCTTGATGAGCTTTATGGAGCAGTCATTTTCTCAAAAATCGATTTTAAGTCAGGGTACCACCAAATCAGGATGAAGCCAGCGGATGTGCACAATACAACATTTAGGACACGTGAAGGACATTATGAGCTCTTAGTGATGTCATTTGGCCGCACCAACGCCCTTACGACATTTCAATCTCTTATGAATAGGGTTTTTCAACTTTATCTTTAGAAATTTATCCTCGATTTCTTCGATGATATCTTGATCTACAGTCGTACGGAGACAGATCGTGTGGGCACCTGAGGACAATCCTGGAGATTTTGAGGGAGCACCAAGTATATGCTAACTTGAAGAAATGTTATTTGCTCAGTTACAGGTGGAGTACCTAGGACATGTGGTGACCAAGATGGAGGTAGCAATGGATCAATCCAAGAAAAAGGCTATGGTTGATTAGCCCTTACCGAGGAATTTAGAGTTTAGAAGATTCACAGGCTACTACCTGAAGTTCGTGAGACGATATGGCACGATAACATGGCCATTGACGGAGTAATTGAAGAAAGACAACTTCAATTGGGGGGAGCAGCCACATAGTCATTTGAGTATCTAAAGAGGTCGATGACTAGCGTACCAGTATTAGCGTTTCTAGATTTCAGTAAATCATTTGTGGTGGAGACGGATGCGTCAAGATACAGATTAGGAGCAGTACTCATGCAGGATCAACCATTTGTGGTGGAGACGGATGCTTGAGGATACGAATTAGGAGTAGAACTCATGCAGGATCGACGGTCGATTGTCCACTTCAGTCAGGTTCTTACAGTCAGAGCGAGGCTAAAGTCAGTATATAGATTGGAACTGATGGTGATTGTCTTGGCCATTCAGAAGTATCGACCCTACCTGTTGGGACGATATTTCTTGGTCAGGATAAATTAGAGGAGTTAAAGTACCTTTTGGAATAGCAGACGGTGACTTAGGAGAATCAAAGATGTCTATCCAAGCTATTGAGGTTCGAGGTTCAATACTGGTCAGGATTAAATAACAAGGGAGTTGTCGCACTGTCGAGAAAGGTGGAGGAACCCCAATTGACGGCCCTATCGGTACCCTTTGTCCTAGATTGTGGGGCCTTGAGATAGGAGAGCGAATGGGATAAGGAGCTGGGGAAAATAAGGGTTGAATTGCTACAGGATTTGAATAATCATCCAGAATATGCATTGACGGGACAACAGTTGCTCCACCGGTGGTGATTCGTGCTACCCAAGTCGTCAGAGTATATTCTCAGGTTATTACAAAAGTTTTATGGCAGTGCGATCGGCGAAGATTCAAGGGTGTTGAAGACCTACACAGTCGCCTGACGGCAGAACTTTATTGGGTAGAGATGCGCAGAGATGTAGAGGACATGATGCCAAGATGTGATGTGTGCCGGTGGCACATATACTTGACCACGACACCAGAAGGTTGCTACAACTATTAGCATTATCGGAGTAGGTTTGGGAGGAAGTGACAATGAATTTTATCGAGAGATTGCTACTGTCAGAAGGATTCACAGTGATTATGATAGTCGTGGATTGCTTAAGTATGCACATTTCATTCCATTACGACATCCCTACATTGTCATCTCAGTCACGGCGGTGTTTATCGGGAAGTAGTCCATTTGCATGGGTTGTCGGAATCGATTGTATCAGATAGAGAGAATGTGTTCCTCAGCCTTTTTTAGAAAGAGCTATTTAAGTTGCAAGAGACAGTCCTTAAAAGGAGCACCACATATCATCTTCAGACCGATGGGCAGACAGGTGTTCAATAAGAGTGTAGAGACATACTTGAGTTCTTTTATATCTGATACTCCAAAGTTTTGGTCTAAATGGATTGCATAGGCTGAATATTAGTATGCTACTTCGTACCACACCGCAGCACAAACAACTACTTTCAAGATATTGTATGAGTGGGATCCACCTCACTTAATACATTATGGGCATAACACTACATCGTTATTAGCGTTGATTAGTACTTGGAGGAGAGGGATCGGATACTATCAAAGCTTAAGGGGCATCTTCTGAGGGCTCAACAAATCATGTAAAGGAAAGTTGATGGATACAAGAGAGAGGTGCAATTTGAACCAGGGAAGTTGAGGCCTTACTGATAGAAGATATTGACTACGAGGAGTGAAAAACTTTCACATAGATGCTTTGGGCCTTATGAGGTGATGACATGCATCGGGGCAGTAGCGTACCGTTTGAGGTTACCACCATCATCTGCACTACAATCGGTCTTCTATGTATCCTAGTTGAGATGATAGATTGGAGATCACACCCCTCATCTACACTACCGCCGACGCAGACAGAGGATTTAGAGGTGATTCTGGAGCCATTAAAGATCGAAGGAGTGTGTCGAGGAGTAAGCGGAGCGAATGAGGTATTGGCTGAGTGGAAAGGACTGACAAACAATGAAGCAATATGGGAGCATTATGAGGTGATCCACAAATAGTTTCTATCTTTCCACCTTGAGGACAATGTACTTTTTAAGAGGACAGTAATGTTACACCCAGTACGCAGCCAGTCCCTCCTAGACCAGCCAATTGCAATCCCGCCGGCCAACAGTCGGGTCGGCCTTTGTCACGGGAAGAAGGGGAGGGAACTGGGAGAGGCGTAGAGGAAGGAAATGAAGGGTGGGGTCCACTATGACCATAATCACATATTCAAGGATGAGAATTGAGGGGAGTTTGGAGGAAAGTTTTGAAATGTTGTTTGAGGATTCTATTAAGGGAGAACTAGGGTTTGTTTTATTTTTTCATGCATTTTTTTGTGGTTGTTGTTTGTTTTCTTCTTATGGTGTTCTTAGCGACTTCTAAGGTGTGGGAGAGACGATCTACCTTTTGAATAGTAGATCACCTTGTATCTTGCTTGCTTTCCTTTGATTTTTATAAAACCAGCCTTTAGTTATGTTTTGTTCCACCTATCTACTGCTATTTTGTCATGGTTTGTTCGCTGATTTCGGTGTCGAGGCGTATCAATTCTTTGAACGAAACAAGACACGATTGGTCGCCACAGGGTACTCACAGAACTACGGAGTTGACTGTGAGGAGACGTTTTCTCCAATTGCCAAATTAAACACCATGTTAGTTATATTATCCCTTGAGGTGAATCTGGATTGGCTCTTATTCCATCTTGATGTCAAGAATGTGTTTCTGAACGGCGATCTTACAGAGGAGGTATACATGTCCCTTCCTTCAAGCTTTGATCTCAGTGTCTCCCAGGAGCAAGTGTGTAGACAGCGAAAGTCCCTCTATGGACTAAAGCAATCACCACAAGTCTGGTTCGATAAGTTCACATAGGTGGTTGTGGGCCATGAATTTACTCAGCTCAATTGGATCACACTTTTCGGCATTCCTCTAGTGGCCAGATTGTTATTCTTATCATTTATGTTAATAATATTGTACTCACAGGTAATGATCTACCAACATTGGAGTTTGTGAAAGGCACTCTTGCTACTTCCTTTGAAATGAAGGACTTGAGATCTCTCCAGTACTTCTTAGGCATGAAAGTTGCTCGGTCATCTCGGGGCATTTGCCTATCTCAACGAAAATATGTGAGGGAGTATTAGAATATTAATGGCTATTACTAGTCATTATTAATTGTTATTCATTCTCGTAGCTTTGGCTTTCTTATTATTGTTTTATTTCTTTCCACTATATCATATTTTTATTTCTTTCCTTACTGGTGGATCCCGTAATGGGTTTATATTCTCTTTTTTGTATCAATAAGAATTATTCTGGTTCTATTCTAACACGAATAATAACATCCGTTCCCAATTTCTCGTCTTCAAACATCAAAAGGAGGCCAATGTGGCTAAATATGCAAGTATGGAACTAACTATAGCTAGTAGAAGCTGTCTTCAGTTATTTATTTTCTTTGCTTAGAAAATCTGAATATGAAGTGAAAAATAAAATTTTCTCTGGCTAGTAAATATTGTAAGTTTCTTCCAGGAAGGACGCGCTTCATCAAGCTGTAGTGTTATAATACATCTTGGGGCATTTGCCTATCTCAACGAAAATATGTGAGGGAGTATTATAATATTAATGGCTATTACTAATCACTATTAATTGTTATTAATTCTTGTAGCTTTGATTTTTTTATTATTGTTTTATTTTTTCTACTATATACTATTTTTATTTCTTTCCGTGGATCCTATAATGGGTTTATATTCCCTTTTTTTTGTATCAATAAGAATTATTCTGGTTCTATTCTAACACGAATAATAACACTTGTGCCCAATTTCTTGTCATCAAATGAAAGCCAATGTGGCTAAATATGCTAGTATGGAACTACAGATAGTAGAAGCTGTCTTCAGTTATTTATTTTCTTTGCTTAGAATATCTGAATATGAAGTGAAAGATAAAATTTTCTCTTGCTGGTGAATATTTTAAGTTTCTTCCGGGAAGGATGCGCTTCATCAAGCTGTGGTGTTATAATACATTGAAAGTCTTAGGTAGAAGCCTTTGATAAGTTTCTCACTTGCACTTTAATTTATTGTAAGTTTTGATCTAGTTATATTCCTATGCTGCAGCCCCAGGCCTGTGATATCCGATTGGGATTATAGATGGATGGATTTCCCTTCACATGCAAAACATCTGAGTCATCCATATGATCAGTCACTGGCTACATACCGAGGTCATTTAGTTTTACGCACTCTGATCCGCTGCTATTTTTCCCCATCACACAGGTACTTTCTGCAGTTCATATCGTCCAGAATTTTATTATCAGCCGTGTTTTTCATTAACTAAAACTTCCGTGCCCGTTATTTTATGAACTTCATCGATAATATAGAGAATTCACTATTTTTATCATCACATACTTGTGCAGCACTGGACAGAGATACATCTACACAGGATCTCATGATAATAGTGTCTATATATATGATGTGGTATGTACTTTTTTTTCCCAGTTCCTTTCTTCCACTTGTTTCTTTTTATTTCATCTGCCCCGCTTATGATGCTACAATAAATTCTCATGTGAAAAGCTAGTGCTCAACTTAGTTGCTGGAACTTGATTAAATGGAAATGCGGGGGCTAAAATTTTCAAATAGAATGGCTGCAGATCTGTATAATTAGGGGCACAAGTTGTCTGGATGTGATTTCATTTTCTTACACTTTTGAATACATCTTAAGCAACTTGTTTCTTTCAGAGTTAAGATAAGTAAAATGCCAAAATATTTCCTTCTGTTTAATGGGGCCTTTTTAGTCTGAGAGTATAAAATTGTCAAATTAGTCCCTGGATTCTTTAAATTAGGGCTTGGACTATTTCCACTCATATCTGAGGACTAAATTGTTACTTGTACAAAATTTGGGAATACAATGATATCGTGTGTGGGAAGTGGCCGACCTGTGTGCTCGATTAGGTAGGAATTTATTTCTTTTTTTCAGAATATATTTCAATATTTGTTTTTCCTTTATTGTATATTTTCTATTTTTCTTTTTTCTTATTTTGGTAGGATTTTTAATTTAAAGGGGTTCCAATTTTCTATTTTGTGAACTGATATGCCGGCCACTCTATTACATATAGGAGGGTGTATTTCATTATTTTGAGGATTAAAATTGTTCCCAGATTTCTTTATCCTGCAAAGAGCTGAAGACTATTTTGACGCTTTTCTCATTTGATATGGATCTTTGCTGTTTCCTCTTCTACTAGTTCTGTTCTGCTTAAATTTATCTTGCCAATTTTTCAGGTAACTGGAGATCAAGTTGCTAGACTTAATTGCCATCAAATGACAGTTAGAGACTGCAGTTGGCATCCTTACTATCCTATACTAGTCAGTTCGGCTTGGGATGGCCTCATTGCCAGATGGGAGTTCCCTGGTAGTGACAAGACCCCTGCGTTCAGCAAAAGCAGCTGGGCTGCTTTTGAAGACCACATATACTTGTAAAGTCATCTTTAATATAATTATTTACATTTATATACTTGTTCACGAACTTCCGAACTGTCTGTGTATAGTAAAAACAAACAATTTCATATAGTGGCATGTACATAGTTTTATTAACTAAAGTGAAATGTGTCAAAATTGCCCTCAGAGTCTTTTGTAGAAGGTAACTTATTGCTAAGAAGTTGACGGACTTGGAAAAGGAGAGTTGTATTGAATGGGAGCTTGCTATTTTAGTTAATTATTTTTTGCCTATCAAAATAGGATAACTTGATCTTAATGATCTGCATTTGATGGATGATGGGTCGATGATAATTAAATTTGTTGAATATCTTGGTTTTTAAAATAACTTGTTCAGTTGAAACTTGAGGTTCACAATTGAGTAAATTATAATTGAGAGGAGAGTTCTTTACCAAGCTTTATCTTGTCATCGCCTTTTAAAGGACATGCCATCTAAATTATAACAGTAGTATTATTCACATTGTTGAGCGATTGATTGATATTGATGTGGTGATTTTATGATTCAATATTAAGGTGATACATACTTCAAATAATAAATATTGATTTTAGTGGTATATTTCAATTATGTAGTAGTCACTCACCAGCCTCTATTTTTATGATGGGCAAACTTTGGAACTAAATCTATGTGAAGCTTTACCCATCACTATTTAGAAAAAATATGAATTTTTTTTTGTTGATGTGATTTTGTTAACAAATATATTTTTTTTGTATTGTATATGTATGGTTGAATTTTGCTTCCAATCAAAGTTAAAAACAAGAGACACCAATTAAAGTTTTGTATTGTTGAATATATTTACTTATGACAGGCAGATGGTAAAAAACATAAGATACGGATCAATTCTCTATACCGTTAGATTTGTCTCTCTATGAACCTCAGATTGTAATTCATGTGATTTCCTAAGGGATTGTTAGCCCTTGCTAAATTTTCCTCTCATTTTTAACTTTTATTTCTATTTTGCAATGCCCATGAGAGATGCATATATATATATATATATATATATGTATATATGTATGTA
>NW_018165294.1:36346-61774 GCF_001263595.1 Phalaenopsis equestris
GAAAGATTTCTTGGTTTTTTTTTTTTTTTTTTTTTTTTTTTTTTTGTGAGTTGGATGGGTGTTTTGCGGGTTTTTGAGGAACTATTGGCCACCCTCCATATTGTAATATCTTTTTTGATGAAATAAAATTTCCAACTGGATTATTTATAAAAAAGGTGATCATAAAATGCTTATGAATAATCATGCTACCGAAAAATAAGTGGGTAGTTTATATATCTCTCCCAGCATAAATATGTTATGGATCTATTAAATGAAACCAATATGATAGAGTGTAAGTCGTGTGAAACTCTAATTGAACGAAGGTCAACTTAGACTTTAATGAAAGAACTAATGTAAATAAAGGAAAATACTAAAAGTAATCAAGTTGTTGATATATTCAGTGAAGGACTCTGCAGCACAACATTTAGAAGTATCATAAGCAAAGTTAGAATGGTACATCTTTATCATCCAATTAAAGGGGAAGTGTCAAATTTTTGCTCCCGTCATAACAAAGAGTTTAAGGCACATAGATCAAGGCTTTTTTACTTTGGATCTATTTACTTGTGAGCAAATTATTTAAGGCACATGGATTTAAACTCTATACCATGAGATATATCTCTCTATGATTCTCAAATTGTAATCTTGTGCTTTTCCAAGGGATTGCTAAATATTTTTTCTCCTTTTTTATTTTATTCTTATTTTATCATGCTTATTGGAGATTTTATATATATCCTTTCTTATACAAAAAAAGTGAAGTCCTTAATAATTTATTCTATTGTTTTATTTTCTACATCTATCATTAATATTACAATTCTAGACCAAAAGCTTATCAATATCAATTTTCACTTATTCTTTCCTCTTCAAATATTGATCAATTTGATGAACCTTAATACAAAAAAAAATTTAATATTAATATAAATAATTGAAAATTTTTTAATCAAATGTCTATAACATTAACAATCAAAGCCTAATAATTTAATATCAAATAGTAAGCTAATATAAATAGATGTAAATAAATATATAAGTAATATAGGCACAGGCCATTTTTTAAAAAATAAAATTACATTATCGACCTTTTTAAGAACAAAGGCATCCTGTCAATCATTTTTTAAAATAAATACACACTATCAGTCTTTTGCAGGCAGAGCAGAGAAGCATATACTTATATATACCAAGAGAAAGGATGCTTCGGGGAGAGAACTAGCAGTGGTGACTACAAAATGATAAATATGCTAATTAAGATTATCTTAAAATGGCAAAAAATATAATAATGATATTTTTCTATAGAAAAAAATGAAATTAATAGAAGAAAATATATAAAAACGAAAAAATTTTAATTGAATAAATTTATATACATGTAAATTTAATAAGAAGTGCAAGACTTACATTAGCATAATCATGATAATCAAGTTAAAGTTTACAATGAGATAAAAAAAATAGTATCATAAGCAAAGTTAGAATGGTACATCTTTATTATCCAATTAAAGGGGAAGTGTCAAATTTTTTCTCCCGTCGTAACAAAGAGTTTAAGGTACATAGATCAAGGCTTTTTTACTTTGAATCTATTTACTTGTGAGCAAAATATTTAAGGCACACGGATTTAAACTCTATACCATGAGATATATCTTTCTATGATTCTCAAATTGTAATCTTGTGCTTTTCTAAGGGATTGCCAGCTCCTGTTAAATATTTTTTCTCCTTTTTTATCTTATTTTTATTTTATCATGCTTATTGGAGATATTTATATATATCCTTTGTCATACAAAAAAAAAAAAATAAAGTCCTTAATAATTTATTCTATTGTTTTATTTTCTACATCTATCATTAATATTACAATTCTAGACCAAAAGCTTATCAATATCAATTTTCACTTATTCTTTCCTCTTCAAATATTGATCAATTTGATGAACCTTAATACAAAAAAAAATTTAATATTAATATAAATAATTGAAAATTTTTTAATCAAATGTCTATAACATTAACAATCAAAGCCTAATAATTTAATATCAAATAGTAAGCTAATATAAATAGATGTAAATAAATATATAAGTAATATAGGCACAGGCCATTTTTTAAAAAATAAAATTACATTATCGACCTTTTTAAGAACAAAGGCATCCTGTCAAACATTTTCTTAAATAAATACACACTATCAGTCTTTTACAGGCAGAGCAGAGAAGCATATACTTATATATACTAAGAGAAAGGATGCTTCGGGGAGAGAACTAGCAGTGGTGACTACAAAATGCTAAATATGCTAATTAAGATTATCTTAAAATGGCAACAAATATAATAATGATATTTGTCTATAGAAAAATAAAATTAATAGAAGAAAATATATAAAAATGAAAAAAAATTTAATTAAAATAAATTTATATACATGTAAATTTGATAAGAAGTGCAAGACTTATATTAGCATAATCATGATAATCAAGTTAAAGCTTACAATGAGATAAAAAAAGAAAATATTTGTTGGTTTTTAAAAATGAATGTAGCACAAATGAACTTTCCAAAGAAAGGGAGAACTAATTGGATAATGCATAAAAATGTAAGTGAAGCGATAAATTATTTATTATTATCATAAGAATAAAAGTTATAGAATATCAAAGAGTCCAATCTTAATAAAGTTTCGTTGGGCAGTGTTTGGCAAATATGAGTCCAATCTTAATAAAGTTTCGTTGGGCAGTGTTCGGCAAATATAAAATTATTTATATATATATATAATTGTGTGTGTGTGAGTGTGTGTGTATTTAACTTCACAGTCTTTATGTGTATATGTGTGCATAAACATATATGATTGTGTGCATGTATGCACATGCAAATACATATCAGCATAAATAGCATACTTTATAAATGATTTTCAACTGCATTTTATGTTCTTGAATAGCTCATGTCAGTTCAATTAGTTAATAAGCTGAAAACAACTAAGATTTTTTTGGCTTGATTGTTTAACAGGTTACCGGAACAGCACAAAAATGGTTAGACTCTGCTCATTGCATCTCTACTTTGTCCAAACCCCATTTTCCTTTTTTGTAAATCAGCTCTTGAGGACATATTCACATTTTACTATTTCGCTTATAACAAATTTATGTATTGTTGGGATAGGTCAATTATTTCTACCTTTGAGCTCATGGATAAACTAATCTCTCAGTTGAACTCCTTCTGACCAGCATTTTTCATCTCCTAATAGTCTATTATATATTAAAATTTCTAAATCATACTCCATTTAATGGAGGATAACATTCAAGTGAAAGAACCAAAAAATTTATAAACTTATTATGGTTTGTGTGGTAAGGCTTGAAATACCCACAACTTTATAAATAAGATATTTTGTAATTTGGTTAAATGATTCTCATTTAACATTTAACATGAAATATAATTTTAAAGTATATAGAATTCAATGTTATAATTAGAAGGTAGCTTGTTAACATCCAAATAAATTCCTATTTAATGCATGCAATCCTTACCTCTATCATCTTTTTTTTTTAATCCAATTTAACGTATTTTATTCTTTCCTCGATTTTTTTAAGCCCAGTGTTTATAATGGGCTACAATTGCAATTGATTTTTTGCACTATGCTATTGCAGTTTTTTTAATACTTTACCTTTTTTTATAATAGTTATTTATAATATAATGAAACAGTTCTTCAAAATTTGTTCCAAAAAATATATAAAAAAGAAAAAAGAGAAAAAAGTGAGACTAGCTTTATTGATTTTGTTTCTTTAAGTTTTGTTTCAATCTCTTTTGTTGGTTGGTACCATAGCAAGCTCAATGACTCACAGGTAAAAGGCTCAACAGTAAAGAACTATAACCCCAAAACAAAACCAATAATTTATTTCTGAGCTTAGCACACAAGAAGTTTCATATAGACAAAGAAAATTTCTTCATAATTGTATGCCCAAGAATAGTACAGCGCGAGGTGGGTGATGGGCAGATTGTAATCTTGAGGGGGAGCAAAGAAATAAACTATCCACCCTTTAATATAAGAATATTGAAATATAGGAGGCTTGGGACTGCCCCTCGAGTAGCATGTTATGTTCCTATTAGCCTTTAATTGATGTGGTATACTACATTTTATGTTCATTCTCATCATGTTAGGCCAATAATGCTCCATGGAACTCTTCAATAGCAATGGTTTATGTGAGAATTGAGTACAGTAAATATTGATTCAAGGTTAAATGCCTCCTAGAAAATATCATCTCATATGAATATGTTTTAGTCTTCATCAGCTTCGGCGAGAAAGCATCTCCATAAACTGTTGATTTACTATTTAATATAAAACCTCTATATTTATATTGTGAAAAAAAAAATTAGGAGAGACATCACCTTGATGTCTTGAATTCTAGAAGATTTATTTTAATATCTCAATAACATGCAATGAATTTGATATTTGCTTAAAGAGGACTTTAAAGTAATGTTTATGGATGGTTTAATTTTTATTGAAGTTGTTCTATGCTATTAAATATGACATGTTTTTGTTGATATTCTTAAAATGTAATTTACTAGATGACATAACTTTTAAGTAGCACTATACCTTCTTGTGTATTTGTGCATCAAAATTATGAATCATTACCCTCAAATGGGTAGCCCAAATCAATATTTTTCAAGTATATGAGCATTATTTATTGACGGGAGTCTAAAAAGATGTATGTTCTTATGTTTTAGAGGCACCTTATTTTATTTTTAGCCTAATAATAAACCCATAAAAAAGAATATGTTATGTGTTGGCATAATATTGATAAGTAATTTCCTTATTTGAAGCAAAAAAGAAAAAACACTTTTCAAGGCATGCTTTCTATAGTCATAAATGTTAATTTGTGTATGTGCCTATGTATAATCATTATTTTCAACATATGCTTAATAATTGTAATTACATCAACATATTTATCTTAGTGAACTTGTTTCAATAAGCATTTTTGTTTTAATAAGTTGCATGAGCCTTGGTGGTTGTCTTTAAGAGTCATCATTAGATCAATGGTTAATCTATAAATTATCAGCTCAAGTGACAATTTTGATATTTTAGGATTGGTTTAATAAAAAAAAATTCTTAAATTAATATAGTTTGTATAACACTGACTTTATTAATGGGAAGTAGTATGCTAATAAAGATTAGTCATGGATCTTTCTCAATTTATTTTTTCAACTTATTTATGGTTTTTATCCAAATTTCCATAGATGCTTGATTTATATGGGAGATGTGATTTCTTAAAGGCATTGTCATAATTGGATTTACTTACATCATCATCAAATTTTCATCATCTGACACAAATCTCAAAGCATGAAAAGATTCTCGAGATAATTTTTAAGCAATAAATATTCAAACTCAAATTAAAAATCATCTAAAACTTTGATTTAAGCAAACTTTTAGTCAAGCTGATTGACTCAACTAGATGAGCACAATGACTCCAACATTGAACCATTCCATTTTTTAAAGATTTTGGTGTCTAATTGAAAAATTAAATAAATTTCAAATTTTGCAAGCTTATATTTAAATCAAGCGTCTTGATGAGACAGATCCAATCTTTCTCAATTTTGATATCGTTAAGGTATTCAAATGTCTTCAAAATATTATCTGATCAAATGAATCTTGCCAGGTCCTCTGGTGGACTGGTCTAAATTTGTTTCATATTTTCAAGGAGGTCTCTCCCAAACTCTATAAATAGTGCTCTACCCAAAGAAGGACCGGGAGAATAAGCTAAAGCACTGTGTCATTTCTACACCAAAGATCTGGTGAAGGCTTACTGCTCATGTAGCTGCAACCATGGTAGAACACTGCAACAAAGCCCCTTGCAAAATCATAATGTGCACTGTAGAACCCAGACATACATTGTTTAGTGATGAGGCATCCTGTGGAAAAACACACCCCTAAGATGGTGCAATGGTGTGCCTCAGTTACAGTGTGACAATGCACTCTAAAGAAGATGTAATAATGCACCCCTAAAATGGTGTAACAATACCCCCCAACAATAATTGTTTACAACTGTCATAGTCCTGATACAGTGATTTTCTTCATACTCCTAAAGCTCTTTCCTTGCAGTCCACTTCTGCAGTCTACGTGACCAACTACCGCCTAAGTGGCTTATAACTAATGCATCTCTCAACTCTAGCCTTGATGGTCTATGGATGTTATCACAGCTTGCATAGCTCCTAACTCCATCTTTTGTGACCTATATACATTATTGTAGCTCACCAATATAAGCTACGTGACCTAATACAACCTACATGGCCTACAACAGATGCAGCTCCCAACTCTAAATGTTATCAAATCTAATGCAGCTCTCACTCCAGTCTCTATGGCCAATGAAAGTTATTAAAACTCGTGCAGCTTCCATCTGTGGTCAATGAAATTTATCAAAACTAATGCAGTCCCCAACTCTAACATTTATTAGTTATATAAATTATTGTAAACTCTATGTCTTAAATATTATCACGGCTCATGCAACTCCCAACTTATGCATGTGTGGCCTATGACACAGCTCACCATTATGACTTATGTGACCAACTACATCATACATGGAGCACAAATCCTACAACTCTATAGTATAGACTATATGGCCAACCCATGCTCTTGAAACAACTTTCTACTGCCCACATGGCCAACTATTACCATGTCAATCAACTATGGCCTCTACAACAAGATAGTGCTATAACCATTTTCTACAACATTCACAATAAATTGATACGACTATTCTTATTGTAATATCATTGTACATCAACTTTCAAATTCCATCTTTCCTAACTTAGGAGAAGAGTGGGGATGTTTACTCACTATAACAAAGCTGATTATTTCAACTGTATCAGGCCTCATGTTTTTTTTCCCATTTTTTATTATTTTTCATGTAAAAAAATTTGGTGTCTCTACCCGTTACTTTAATTACCCAAGTGTGTGTGCTAAATTTTTATGTAATGTTAAGATGTTAAATAAGCACTATCACTGTGAATCTTCTAGCACGCAACATATTGATGCCTTCTGTAGAAAGTAAAGACCTATTTAACATTTTCTTCAATTCTGAGACACCAAGTTCCTATTTCATTTTTTAATGATATACTTCATCTAACTAGCAAAGGAGCCTCCTTTGCACCTCTTGAAAATTATTTATTTTATACTCTTTGATGTGGGAGGAAACCTTTACTACAATCTCAAAAAGTTGTTCACATTAACATCTTAGGCATGATTATGGTGGGGTAGTATCCCAACATCTTATTCGGATATAAAGATTATGAAAACTACTTCAGGCTAAGGGCAACCTTCATTGTAATCTCGATAGGTCATGGGCACGACTGTGGTAGGGTAACAATCCTATCTCTCATTTAGACATCAAGTCTTTGAGATCCACTTCCAGACCGATGACAACTTTCATTATAAGGAGCCATTCCTCAGCACCCCCTCATCATTCTAAAGTTCCTCTTCATTTGATAAGGATGTTATTCTCTTCAAGGTTCAAGATATGAGTTACTTTAAAATCTCATATGGAAAAAGCCATGTTGGGGGACAACTAATTCAAAAGCATCAACTAGCAAGTTACCAGACACCATTCTTGAGTATGGTTGCAATTGTATATCCAAGAAAAAGTATGAACCATTTAAACCTACGCTCCATTATCAATAAACATTGATTATTTTCTAACACCTCATGCTGGACTTAATTAGTTTCAGCGGGACCTCTTACATTACAAGCTACAGTCTCAGATATGTCAAAAATCCTTGGTGGATTGATATTAACTTCTGTCGTTGCAGGCTACAATTATCAAGCGTACAAGCTTAAACTAATAACCTAGAAAAGGTTGAGCATTCATACTGACAAACAAGATCTCTACCCATACCTCTAGAAGATGAGCCTAGGAGGCCAGTTACAATGAGAAATCGATAGTGGATCCATTTCACACTATAAAAACCCATTAAAGAAAAGTGACAAACACAGTATCCACCCATACCCCTAGAAGATGTCCCCAGGAGACAAGGCTCAATTGGAGGTTAGTAATGGATATATTCCTCACAAGAAAGCTTCTAAGAGAGTAAGTCTTTGACAAGGTCTCCACTCAAAAATCTCAGAAGTCTACTAGTCTCAGAAGATATAAGTATATCAAAAGGCACAAACCTCATAAGACACAAGCCTCAAAAGTTATATCATATTTCTTTATACAAAGCACATATGCTATTTTTGAATCCTGACTTCTACATATTTGGGAATATAAAGAATCTTAAAATGCATAAGCCTTGAAAGAGTTTGATGCCATTATGCTTCTACTATGGAGACAAAGGCATCAACATAAGTGTTGCAAAAGCATCTGAAGATGAGCAACCACAACTCAGAAGGAAAGATAAAAACTACCTTAAAAGCAACATCAAAATTTTTACTACACCAAGTAAAAGAAAGATGGACAAACAAATACACTATCACCATGTACGAATGAAATATCGGGTAATTAGAAAGCTACAACGACCAACACACATGAGTACAAAAACTATAACAAGATAGCAAAAATATAGACACCAATAGACGTTAACATCCTCTTTATCGTGGAGGTCTATCATTTCATGTTCTCTTCTTCAAAAGCCAACATCCTCATTTGAAAAACCTACAAAGTCTCTGTATTCTAGGTGAGCAGTTATCCTTTTTGTGCTCTTCATTGATATGGTTGATCTTTCCAAGTTCAATCTTCCACACCCTCGAAGAAAAATTCAACTCATTTTCAAATGGAGCTAGCATTGCCTCCTCAAAATTCTAGTACTCCTATATATTTTCAGGGGAATGAGATTATCAAGACATCAACATCTCAACAGCACAAAGAATCCTCTCTAGAATGTGTGGCAGGGAGACTCCAACTTTTCTTCACGAAGAATCCCCTCTGGAATGCACGTCAAGGGAACTCAAACTTTTCTTCTTAAAGAATCTCATTCAGAATGCGCGACAGACAGACTCTAACTTTTCTTTATGAGGAATCCACCCTAGAATGTGTGGCGGGTAAAGTTTAACTTTCTCATGAGGAATCTCCTCTAGAATGTGTAGCAGGGTGACTACAACTTTTTCTCTAAAAAGAATCCCTTCAGAATATGCGAAGATAAAACTTCAATAATTCTTTATAAAAAATCCCCTCTGAAATGAACATATCATTCTTGCAAAACAAATCATGACACCTCATTGAAAAATTTATAATTATCCAAATATGCAAGCAAAAATGAAACTCTAAATTATCTTTTGACTAAATACACAAATGAATAATCATATGATGAGATTTATACTATCCATTATATAATACATGGTCTTCAACTATGAGTTACACCTACTATCATGTCATTGTCAACAATCATGATATTTTGCATAGCCAATGAGGAAAACTGTTACTATTGATATCAACACTGATACCCACAATCAACATCAAAGTTGATGATTTCTATAGCCTCATCATCTTCTAAAGACTTTCTATTACTTCTATTATTTATTATTACAAAACATATTTACAACATTATATTTAAGCCCTCTTCATTTATGAAAAAAAACACATCCTTTATAATATATGCCTCAAATTATTGAAATAATTTTAACTGAGACAGCCCTCGTAGTTTCTCCCCCTTCTTAAATCCATCATGTAAGAAAATTTATGTTTTTTATGAGCCACCCATACACTATATATGTATGAGATTTTTATTCCATTTTAAGAAAATAAATTCTCTCTACAAATACAAATATTTCAACATTCAATCTTCAATATTGATGAAAATTTTTTGAATAAATTTTAATTAAAAAGTAATCTTATATATTTAAATTATCACATTTTATTTATATGAATTAGTTAGACTTTTTATATTTCCATTTATATTTGATTGCAATGTAAAAAAAAGAAAGTTCAATAAAATTTCAGAAGTAAAGTCACATTACCTAGCTCAATTTGATATATTTAATACCCTAAATATGATATCCCATTAGCATCCATATTTAGTGGTGTGCATTGTTCGGTTAGAACCAAAAAACCAATCGAATCAAATATTTTTAGATGATTTAATTCGGTTTATAAATTAATAGTTCGATATTGCTTCAGAAAATTAAAATATATGATTTTCAGTCTTTGGATCCTATCTTGATTAAAAGATTAAATAAAATTTTGCTAGCTTGCTACATATTATTAGCACATCCAGTGTTAAGACTTCAGATTCGTTTGGGGCAGCTTATAAGTGTGGGGGTGTTATTGAAAATATCGTGATACTGTTTGGATCACGCATTTTATCCGCTTATCTGAAAACAAACTTTTATTTTTATATTAAATATATCTCACGAGTAGAACCTACTACGATCGACCCACAGGCCACATTTCAGCTTATCCTCGAAGGCACAAAACACAGCCTTAAGTGAAAACTGCTCGTCATAAGAGAAGTGTTATTGAAAATATCGTGATACTGTTTGGATCACGCATTTTATCCGCTTATCTGAAAACAAACTTTCATTTTTATACTAAATATATCTCACGAGTCGAACCTACTACGATCGACCCACAGGCCACATTTCAGCTTATCCTCGAAGGCACAAAACACAGCCTCAAGTGAACACACCCTTAAGTGAAAACTGCTCGTCATAAGAGAAAGGCGGCAGAATAATATTTGCTCTTGTCATGGTCCCCATCAATCGTAAGCATACAAAGATTAGCGGTGCCCAACCAGAAGTGTGCAAGCGTGGAGATTTTATGGACCGTATGTAAATAAGACAATCCTAGCTCCAAAAATTTCCGCAGTTTCTTCACACACATTCCAGCATGATCTCAAAGATCTCCGGCCTTCTCTTCTTCCTTCTCTTCTCCCCCTTCTCCTCCTCTTCCTCTCCCTACTCCGACCTCTTCGAATCCTGGTGCCTGGAACATGGAAAGACCTACACCTCCGAGGCCGAGAAGCTAGCTCGCTTTCGGGTCTTCGAAGACAACTTGGCTTTTGTGGAGAACCACAACGCCGCCGCTAAATCAACCTATTCCCTAGCCCTTAACGCCTTTGCTGACCTCACTGTCCATGAATTCCGCGCTGCTCGCCTCGGCCTTAGCCTTGGTCTCAACCTCGAGCTCGCCAGCGCTGGAAATGGCGATCGGGCGGTCTTCCAGGGATACGATGCTGCTGTTCCGGACTCAATTGATTGGAGGGATAAAGGGGCTGTCACCCAAATCAAGGATCAGGGAAGCTGTGGTATATGTGGATCTGTGATCGATAGTTTTAGTTGGTCTTTCTTTTTATTTTAATTTTATCTTTTTCTTCTCCAATAAATGTTTGATAGTAGTTGCTTTTGGCGGTTGAAGTGATTGCTTGTGTTCTCTTTGTTGGATTAGTTGTAGAATTTTTATGGGTAGAAAAAAATTGCAGGTAACTAAGGTTTAAACTTTAGAAGGTCAAATAGACATATTTACAGCAAGAGGATGTCTAACTTGTCATTTTGATGGGTTATTTCAATTGCTGTAGATCTTTGCATTTCATTGTTTTATATTTTCATTTTCGCCACTTTATGAAAAAAGAGTGGTAAAAAACAAAAAAAAATAAAAATAGAAGAAATAACAAAATAGCAAACATATTTATGTAAAAAACCGTTGACAGGAAAAACAAGGGGCAAAGGAGGACAATTTACAATATCAAAGAAAAGAATATTACATGTAGAGGGTGTTGGCTCATCAAAAAAGGGGTTGTTTTTCTTGTACAAAGAGATGAGATATTTATAGACTTCTACAAATCCCTCTATACGAAAAAACTTAAAACGAGCCACTAAAGTAAGTGCACGCGGGTTACAATCTAAAAACTATTATAAGATCAATCCTATGGTAGAGATTTTCAATTCGTGTACTCATAATTTGCTATTAAAATGAGCAAGGCTCACAAAACATAGGCACAAATTTAACTATTTTTGTCTTGACACAAATTCCCAAAATATACATAGTAGATCTTCAATCTCTTATAAAATATTCTCCATATTTTTTACAAAATTCTAAGAAGCAATAATGAATATCAATCAAGTCTAAGCAATACTCAGACTTGGCTATTATGAGTATCTTAGTCATCATGTCAGCAGAATTATCATAGTTATTAATTTTGCTCATATCACAAACAATAACTTCACGAATGAAGTGACAACGAACATCAATGTCTTTAATTCTCTCATGAAACATATGATCATAACTCTCTTCAATTTTCCAAATATGTTGTGCTTGTATGTGTGAATGCTTATGTTGAACTTAATTATCTTTTATTTTTCAAATATGCAATGCTTGTAGGCATTTAATTTAGTAATGCTTTGGTTATCTAGAATTCCTCCTCTGCTCACTTCAACTATCTCATTCTCACTCATTTACCCAAGGCGCATATGCCAAGGTCTAATCATTTCATCATCTGACATATGAGAAATAGTAATTGTTTCATCACCGACCACTATAGAGCCTTACAAGATATACAATTCGGTAGTTTTCTTTTGCCCCTTCATTATGAAAAGAGAGTGTTTATAGATTTTCAAAACTTTACATTCACCAGAGCACTTATGCCATTTGCCATCAAGAGAGTACTTAAGAATATTAATGTTTCACATCACGAAGTGTCATGTTAACTTCATCAAACATCTTGAATCTAATAGTTTCAATACTATTATCTTATAATGAGCATTATTCCTCATTAACAAAATACCTCTAGACACTTTTATATGTTGAAAATCAAACCCCTTTAGAACTCTTATAAAATGTGTTTGTTGAGTCAAAAATCCAATCATCACAATGTTTACTATTAGAAAAAACGAGGAATTTACTATCACTACTTCACCAAAATGATCTAATTGTTTTCCCTTTTGATTGATGGTTGTTTTATTATTTTTTGTTTTGTAGTTTCTAGCAATCAAACTTGATATATTATTTTTTCTTATAATGATTACAGATCCTATTTTTATTCTTAGATTTTGATTTGTCTTTTGTATCAACACCAAAACTATTCTCTTGAGTTCTATCTCAAACAACAAGGCCTTCTCCCTGGTCAGTAGATTCATTCACAGTTTGTTTCATATTCTCTTTAAAAAATAGAGTATCATACTAATTGTCTTCTTATACAAATGATATCTCTTAACATTGCATATGATAAAGGCAACAAGCTTAACAAAATTAATGTCAATTCTTTTGCAGCATACTCAACTTTTCATGGCCATGAAATTAGAAATGATTCTTAAAGATAAGTAATTTATATTGGATATGCCTTCAACTATCCTATAAGAGTGCAAATGTTGCTTCAAATGCAACTTATTGGTTAGATGTTTGTTCATGCACAACTGTTCCAATTTCAGCCATAACACAACGATGATATTTCATGCACAATTGATCTACAAAAATGAAAATGAGTATGAGAGAAAGTCTTTCAATTCTTTTGTTGCTTTTTCTCCGGTATCCACGATGAAGAAATTTTATCAAATCTTAACCGCATTTTGTCTAAATTCATCTGTGCTAAAATAGCTTATATCTTAACCTACCAAAGTGAAATTTTTGGTGTTGTGATTCAAAATGAGGATGTCGTATTTCATTAGTTTTATTTCCATGATCAAATCTCTCTTTGATACCTCATGTTATGAAAAAGAGTGATGACCAACATGATAAATTAAAGTAATAAAGAAAAAACACAAATTTATGTAGAAAACCCTTAATAGGAAAAATTATTGGCGATGGAGAGTTCACTGTATCGAGAAAAGAAGATTACAAATAAAGTGTGTTGGCTCACATAAAATATCACTAAAGAAAGTGGTTGTTTTTCTTGTGCAAAGAGATTGTGTGCGTTCATAGACTTATACAAATCCCTTTATAAGGAAAAATTCAAAAGGAGCCAATAAAAAAAGAACACACGGATTACAAAAAGGCTGTAATAATATCATTCCAATTGTAGAGGCTTTTAATCTTTGTGCTAGTAATTTTATATTAAAGTAAGTAGTACCCACAAAATTGGGTCACAAATTTAACAACACTATTCCCTTTTCTTGTTGCAAAAAATTTGATCTGTTAAGATTCACATAGGAGTTGAGAATATCCCTAGTTGGATATGAATATTACTTGAGCTTTTGGACATCTATGTATGTTTGTGTTCTATATTTTTCATTTTCACTTTATTTACCTTTTTTGTTGAAGCAACTTTTGTGTATTAAGATTCTTACAAGGGTGGAGAGTTACCTTAAATCAATTATTTTTGTATTTTAGTGTTTATATTTTTCACTTTCATCTCTATTTTCTTCTTGAGATCCAATTAAGATTGGAGAATAGTCCCAAATCTATGACATTGGCGCCAAGTTCCCAACGCACTTTTCAAAGATCTTACTCATTGGCTTAAGCTTATGGAATGATAGATGTATGTATACTAACATATTGCTCTCAATTTGGTCATTTATTGTTTCACTCTTCTAAATAGTGTTATCAAAGCTGGTGATTTGGCTAAGATCAAGTGGTTATGCTACTTGTGACTCCAGTGGATCTTGATGGTCTTATAGCATGGCCGAATAAGTTAAAAAATCGTTGATTTCCACATAATTGGGTGGGCTTGTGGGACATGATATTTATACCGGTACACATATTTTATTTGAATGAATCATAATATATGAAAGGCGAATATTATGGCATGTGTGATATCTTTTTTATCAAATCTCTCACATAATCACCTTATCATATCACATAACCATGAAAATCATAAGTGACATGATAATATATTTTATGGAAGGTTAACATTGTTGCTTGCATGTGACCACATACACATTTATTCTTGTATATACCTTAAAGGATAATGTAAAAAGACTTCAATGAGGTATCATGCTTATAATGATCAGCATATGTTTCATTAAACATAGGAAAGGCATTGTTCTAATGTCAATAAGGTATCATGCTCATCATTTTTCACCTAATGAATTTCATTGATTCTCTCCACCCCAAATGAATGACTCTGACAAATCATAAAATATATTATATCGATCCATCTCTAGAGATCATCACTTGGGTTAAGATTGAACAGGTAAGCAACAATATGTAGCTTTGTGAGGTGATCAACATTGGCTAGAGTGCAATGTTGTAAGGAATTCTAACATGCCTTTATCATGTGGAAATTGGAGCCAAGGGCTTTGTTTACCTCTAGATGATGAAGAGAATTTCTAAACGAAACCATCAAGAAGTGCTTGTAGCTGGAGGTTGACTATGATTAAGTCAATGATGAATAACAAGGAGTCCAATTTCTACCATAGAGTTGATCTAAGAGATTTGCATGCTTTTGAAGCTAGCTAGTTGCAGGTGGTTGATGGCAGTATACAACCTAATGAGGAAGGGTTAGTGACAGATAGGTTGGAGGGTAGTAGTGCAACTTGTTTGTCTTGTCATGTCCAAATGGTTAGGTCATCTGATGGGAATGTAGATAATGATGTGACGGAGTGAGGTCAAGCTCACAAGAAAAATGGGTTCAAGCACAAGTTCGAGTGAAGTGATGCATCTTGAATTCATCTTATTTGGGAGAATTTAAAATGCAGAAAAATTTAGTTTTTTGAGGATTCCACATCCTTGAAAATTTTTTGAATGAATCTTACTTCATACAAAAATTTAAATAAATCACAACCCATGAATTCCTTTTATTTTGCACCCCTAGTTTTTGCAACCAAACCACCCTTAAATGCAAATAATAAATATATTATTAAAACTCAAATGATAATTTAATGATCTAATAAATCTAAAAAAATTTTGTGAAAAATCCAAATCATGTCAAATCCATGAAAATTTATAAACTAATGGTCTTATTGAGATTTTAAGTTTCATCCAATTTGAATGAAACCCCAAATATTAGCAAATTAATAACAAGTTATGTAGGAAAAATTTGATTAGGAAAGAGATGATACAGTACAAAGAGATGACCATTTTGGAATAAGAAGTCATATTTGTTTGAGGAAATCACACATCCAACTTAAATACAAAATTAAAATTGAACGAGATTGCATGCAATCGAAATTATCCAATTTTGTAGACTTCTTCGCTTTAGGTTAATTGAAATGGTTGGCACAAAATTGACCAAATTTAATTCCAGATGGCCTTTAAGATCATAAATCAGAAATTCAAAACAATAGAAAAATAATTTTTTTTCCTGAAAACAAACTAATTGACCAAGCAATTCTATGCAAGTGGAAATCCATAAGCTAAAATCCACAAATCAAACTTTAGCAAGGGGAAGAAATAACCATTAATATTACTCATAATACTAGACGAACAACCATAATAATATAGACATAGAGTGTCTATACCGCAAAACAAAAAATTCATAAAGGTTGTTATATTCTGACATGAAAGCTAAGATAGGTTTGTATTTGAATGACTACGTCTATATAATCTTAAGATAAATCTCTTAAAATGCGTCTTTGATGTAACTTCTGGGAAATTCCTGGAATTTGTAGTACGATATCGCTGGATTGAATAGATCCAGAAAAGATTAAGGAGATATTAGAAATGTCGCCGCCTTGAAGATAGATAACCATGGTTGTTACTCTATGAAATATCTATCTTATGCCAATCCTATATCTAATTTAATAGTAATGAAATTAGCACTAGATGGAACATTTATTTTTGAAGTAAAGAATGTATTTTCATGATTTTCATTGATATAGAACATAATACTACACTTTGGCATTTCACTACAATCCTAAAAGAAGACGTTTGTTTTCTTTAGTATTACAAACGTCTGTATAATATAATTGAAGCTAATAACTCCCAAAAACTTATTTCATAACAGTGATGCATAAAATTTTGTTACAGCTAAGATAGGTTTGTATTTGAATGACTACGTCTATATAATCTTAAGATGAATCTCTTAAAATACGTCTTTGATGTAACTTCTGGGAAATTCCTGGAATTTGTAGTACGACATTGCTGGATTGAGATAGATCCAGAAAAGATTAAGGAGATATTAGAAATGTCACCGCCTAAAAGCTTAACCCAGTTAAGATCATTTCAGGGCATATATAAGGCGTTTTATCTCTAACCTCGCTGGCAGATGCAACCATTTTCTGTGTTGACTAAAAGAATGTCAAGTTCATAATATAAGAAGATTTTCTCATCTTTTTTTTTAGATTTCTGAAATCTAATTTTATGATTGGAATATTACGATTGACTTTTTTCTTGCCATCTCTAATTGAATTTGATTTTCATTTCATTTAAGACAGAGAGAGAGTTTGAGAATAAAGTTTCTTTGTTTTCATTATTATGGAATCTAAAAAAAGTCTTGTGTAAGATAAGATCAAAGAAACAATTAGAATCCTCGGGTTCTTATCTTTTCACATCCTTCTCCATCATATAAAACAAAGAATCGTTAACAAAAGTAATCAAGAATATTAAAGAAAAAAAGACTTTAATAAAATGTATTCCTAAAACCATCATTTGATAAGAAAACCTAAAGTTAAATTACAATATAACCTTAATATTCATGACGCAGTCATTTTAGTTAGATTTAAACATACTATATTTAATCTCCTTTGACATCTAAAACCCCTTAGTTACTCAACTTAGTATCATGCAAAAATACCCGATGAATAATAATAACGTATGAGGTAACTATTAATATCATGCAACAATACCAGATAAATACCTATAAGAATATAGACCCAGTAGATATGCCACAAAACAAAAAATTCATAAAGGGAGTTACAATCCCACATCAAAGCTTTGCTTTAATTTCTAAAGCCACTTTTCGTAAGTGAACCTAGATTTGAATTGCATTATAATCTTAATACACATGAAGTAGTCATTTGCGTGAGATGTAAACTCATATTATATTTGATCTTTTTTACACTAAACCACCTTAATTACTCGCATAATATTATTCTTAATTGTTTTGATTGTATATTAATGATGCATATTATTTATTTTTAAGATTTGAGTAAAATAAAAATAATGCAAAATTATGCTTATATCATCCAAATTTTCTATTTATATATCTAACATCTACCCCTAAAGATTGACTCACAAACCCATGAACATTTACTTTCCGTGATGAAGTTATGGGCAATTTCATGAAAGCCAAATATATGGATTGGAGTTTTATTGTGCTTTTTCAGGGGTGGGTGATTGTTTTATAAATGAAAATAGTTGGGTGGAATTGTGTGAATATGTAAGATTTGTCTGCTACATAGAAAATTTCCCAATATTAAAATTTAAATTTTGCTAAATTAGTAATAGTTGGATGGTAATTGTGTACTCTCCTAGCATCTTTTTCTCCTCCCCTTTTTTGGTACAATAATATTCTGAAATGAAGCACCTCTCTCTTAGTTTTCCCTAAATTAAATTGTATTTCATGATGCCTTTTCCCCTTTCTTACAAAATGCAAAGCTACTAACTTGTCCATATTAATCCGTTTACATAATTTGGGAGGAATTATGTTCATCATGTATCATGATAATGAAGGTGTATGCAACCATATCTTGTATATCCTTTGAAGAAAAGGAAGATTAAGCTAAAAATGTCTTCAAAAATGCAAATGCAACAGTATAAACATGCATTATTAAATTTTGTGCATAATTTATAATCTTGTTACAAGACTTGTTTATAATATTCTAATATGATGTTTTACAATAAGAGAAGAACCAAATCTAAAAAAAGTTTATTACCCTAGTGCCAATCTCCGTCAGTAAAGCATTGTAGCTTCTAGGAGTGTGAATGCTATTTGCAGTGCTATCTTAGCTCTAAAACTATTCGTTTGTCATTATCTGTTTCAAAGCCATCATTATCATTAGCCTTATCTAAAGCTTGTAGTTTGTTTTTATGAATCATCCTACCCTCATTCCTGTAAATTCTATGAGTTTTTGATACCTAGGCTCTGTGCTTTCTTTTTTTCAGTTGGGTCTAGGCTGCAACTGATCGCCATTGGTGCTGATTCTGCTAGGTTCTAGTTTGCCATCAGGCATGTGCATGCACTACACATCCTCCCTAAACTTGCAGATGAGGATCTCATCTGCAGCAGGAACTGATTATGTTTATAGGTTTTAGGATATCATATCATTTCAGGTTGACTATTTTACATTATTTTTTTTATAAGTATACTAAAAATTCAGAAATTCAAATTTTATTTTTTTTATATCTGTAGAGAAACATGCATTTTTATTGTAGCTGTGCTGCTAGAACCAGCTATATTAGGTTAGGGCTGTAAAAAAATCCTGTCATACTTGTAGTTGTGCTGCATGAATGAGCAAGCATTATTTTTTGTAGTGATGTACAGAATGGTAAATAAACGAACGGGAATTCCTTATCATTTGCTGAATCCTTCAGTCATTGTTTACTAACTCTTTAATTCATTTGGGGAGCTAACAGCTCTGCTATTGCAAATATGCTTTAGTGTAATTTTTTGGGTCCATAAGCTGTATTCTGTCACAATCTTTTATATGAATGTAGTACCTCAAGTGCTTATTCTTTATTCCAAATAAAACATTAAATTTTGATCGAGGCTATAATTTTACTATTTCTACTTTCTTTGTTCCCTTTCCAAGCAGATAGTGGTGGTATCTGGCCTGTCATGAAGGAGTGTTAGTTTAATTAGTTTCAGTGATTTATGCCCAAATTCCTCTGCTAGATTCGCCCAAATTCCTCTGCTAGATTCAAGAAAGCAGTTTCCTCAGAAACTTGTATTATTATTTTTTTGGGTAGTCTCCTAGCTACAATAGTTCAGCAGACAAAAAGGGTGTTCTCACTTATTTTCCTTAATGATTTAACAGCTAATATTGTAGGAAGGAAGTAATGGATCTTCGTTAAGTTTTGAGAGCTTTGCTGTTGAAATAATTATGATAAATAATCAATGAAATGTCCCTTTCCTTTTTGCCAAATTCTACTAACATCTATTTAAAGGATTCTATACTTGTGGAGATGTTATTTTATTTTATTTCATTTTTTGCCCTCCAGCAAGTAATTTCAGCTGTTTGAGAAAGAACTGCACTGGATGCTGTTTATTTTTTGAGATTCTGTGTGACCATTTTACAGGATATAAATTTTTAACAGTCGGAACCATTTTTGACAGAATATCTGATAAAGAAGTTAACGGCCTTTTGCATAACTCACAATAAGAATGAATGCATTCCGGAAAAATTTTTAAATCACCTTATCTAGGTTGTCTTATTTTTAGTGGTTTAAATATTCACATGACAATCTGCTATTAATCACTGAATAAAAGCCTGGAGGTACGCTGATTTTCATTTTTAAAAAGAAAGGGGGTAACTTCTCTGTGAAAAGTTGCCTGTGGGAAGTACAGTAGGCGCTATCAAGTCATTGGTGTCTTATAAGTTAGCTGATCCAAATGCCCATAAGATTGTTGGTCACTCTTAACCTTTACAGTAACTCTGCCATCTTAGTTGAAGTGTTCATACAAATAAATGCTACAGTGATATTTGAATAAGGTTTTGTTTGGTCGGGCTGATGCCTATCTGCTTTCCAATCATAACCTTGTAAGAATTGCTTAATGGGCCATCACCTTCATGCATTTGTCAGAAAAGGTTGTTTTTTAAAGTAGAATTTGATAAGCAGCTATCTAATTTTTTTCTTTTTTTTTTCCACCCAAGTCAAACAACTTGTAGCATACCTGCCTTTTAGTAGTTTTTCTAGCCACAAAGCTGTTGAAAACCCAAACCAAGTGAGTTCCAAGTCTATGAAGTTTATGTTGTTGTACAAATAAGGCTGGAGTATTGTAGTTAAGCATCACTTACATTTTACTTGATAGAGAAATTTTGTCTGGAGCATTGATTTTGGTAAGTTTAAGCATCCTGCTTTTAGCATGAATGGCTTGGGTTTTTTATTGATATTAGTACAAAACCTGTGCCTAAACCATATAAAGGGAGATAATATCTTATAAATGATTATCTTTTCTTATAAAGAAGGTTATTAACTCCTAAAGGTGGTAACCGTCGTTATACTGTTTGGCTTAATGCTTATTCAATTGTCACCCCCTACTTAGGTGCTTGTTGGGCCTTCTCTGCCACCGGTGCAATTGAAGGAATAAACAAAATTGCTACTGGATCTCTTGTGAGCCTATCTGAACAGGAGTTAATCGATTGCGACCGAAGTTATAATAGTGGTTGTTCTGGTGGGCTGATGGATTATGCTTTCAATTGGGTAGTGAAAAACCGTGGAATTGATACAGAGGAAGATTATCCATTTCATACTGCAGAAAGTAGTTGTCTTAAAAATAAGGTACTATAGAACAACTGAGCAGAAATTGTTCATTTCACTATCAACTTTTTACACTGTTACTAGTATGAACTTATCCTACTCCATTTCTTTCAGTTAAGTCACCGGTTTGTGACAATTGATGGCTATACTGATGTGCCTTCGCACAATGAGAAATTACTGCTGCAGGCTGTTGCTACTCAACCAGTTAGTGTTGGTATTTGTGGCAGTGAGAGAGCATTTCAGTTGTATTCAAAGGTTTTAAATAGCTTTTCTAGTCTGGATCATTTCATCAATAAACTTTTTCTTAACTAGTTTTTTTTTTTTTTGGGGGGGTACATTGCACACAATTCTTATGTATTTACATATCTCACACCTAAACTTTCATATTTACATGCATAGCACTCAAATCTTTAATATCACATAAAAAATAGACTATTACCACCTTTTAAAGGTGAAGTCCGCTTGTTTATGCACAAGTTTAAAGCACCAAAGTGCTATGCATGTAAATATGAAAAATCAGGTGTGAGATATATAAATACACAAGCTACTAATGTAGAATTCCCTTTTTCTTTTTCCTTCCAGGGAATTTTCACTGGCCCATGCTCTACATCATTGGATCATGCCGTGCTGATTGTAGGTTACGGTTCAAACAATGGAGTAGACTATTGGATTCTAAAGAACTCATGGGGAACGAGCTGGGGAATCAACGGATATATGCATATGCTTCGTAATGGTGGAACTACTCAAGGTGTTTGCGGAATAAATATGCTGGCTTCTTTTCCAACTAAGACAAATCCAAATCCTCCGTCTCCTACCCCAGGTCCAACCAGGTGCAACATGCTGACATATTGTCCTTCTGAGACTACCTGCTGCTGCACGAGACGCTTTTTAGGGCTATGCTTTTCTTGGGGCTGTTGTGAACTGGATTCAGCAGTATGCTGCAAGGATAATCGATACTGTTGCCCGCATGATTATCCAGTCTGTGATAACGGGACTAAGCAGTGCTTTAAGGTTCTAAATTCTAACACCCCCGTTCTATTTAATATTGGAAGATTTACGTACATACCATTCAAATCTTATGTATTTATATATCTAACACCTAAACTTCAATTTTTCCATACATGCCACCTTACCTGTGCATGAAAACTTGTATTTCAATTTTAAAAAGTTAAAAATAGTGATATTTTTATGTGATATGAAAGATTTTGGTGGTATAATGTAATAAGCAAAGATTTGGTATTAGATGTGTAAATACATAGAAATTGAGTGGTCTGCAAGTAAATGCCCCTTTAACCTTGGAAACAGATGATTTTTTTTTTTTTCCATTTTCTTGATTTTGAGCTCTTAGATTACCTGACTCTTCAGCTGTGTTATGCTGGGTGATTTGTTTCCCGTACTCAATAATTTCTATGAACGGTTCAATTTGTTTTGTCAGTCACGAATCTTTCAAAAAATTTGTCCGTCCAAAATCTTTTCATGTAAATACATGCATCATAATTCAACTTCCCTACCATCGCGTTCTCCCACTTACTTTTGTTTGTGCCCCCTCACTGTAAATATATTTTACCATTTCTAATGTGGTCTGTTATCCTTGTAGAGTACCAAGAACTTCACTGGAGTCGATGGAATTGAAAAGAAAAGCTCTTTTGTGAAGTTTGGACCTATAAACCCTTTTCTTGCTCAGTGGGGTTTATAAACGGTAAATTGCTGTTCATGTAAGTTATGATTTCATTTCTCATTTGTTTGAATGAAAATTCATGCTTTGTTGCCTGCATGGTCTTTATTGATTTGTGTGTTTGTCTTCAGATCTGTACCTGATGTAAATGAACATGTGATGGCTTCACAGTCATTTCACCAAAACTCTGCTTGATGCTTGGAAATATCTTTAAATGCTTTATTTCAATGTATACCAATTAGATTTCTGAGCTCCAATGAAGATTTGCATTAGTACGTTGATTATCTTTTGTTGTGTTTTGCAGCTAATTTTCCATGAGATACAACAGTACATTATTACTTGCTGTAACATTTTAGCACACCTGCTGATATTTATATATTTGAAGTTTGTATGGTATAGTGTTTTTAGCTGGTTTCATTTTTTTTTATAATTTTTTATGATAAGAATTGTCTCGCCATATTCTTATATTTCTATGCGAGGATATTATGATTTTTTTTTTTAAAGGAAAGGCATATAACATCAACCAAAAACATCGATTTAATATAAAGTTGGGCTTTTATCTGTTGATTTTATTTAAACGAATGATTGGTCTTCATTACTTTCTCAAACTATGATTTCATCCAAATCAGATAATACTACATTAGAAAGTATATTGTTTATCTTCTTGCTTTATGGTATTCAAAAGATGTAAGCACCAGGAGCAAAATTGTCAGGAAGATTTACATACATTCTACTGAATTCCAGTGTATTCACATATCTATCACTTTTAACTTCAATCTTTATGGAATGCATGTAGAAGTAAAGTTCGGGTGTTAGATATGTAAATACATAAAAATTAGATGGTATGCGTGTAAATGCTCCAATTTATAATTAAAGGGGGATTAAAACAATAAAAGACTATCTTTTTTATTGTGAAATTAACTATATGGACATCACGGTGAGGGTATTACAAGGCATGGTGAAGAAGGTAAACTAACGCTTAAAATACAAATGAAATGTATCCATTTTATGACCGGAACATTTACTTTTCATAAAAATAACCACAGGCATTGTTAAGAAAAAAAATATATTGCTGTTATAACAGTCGGAAGATCTATAGACTAAAATTCTATATTATAAAATATTTAATATTATTATTTTTATTTTTTTTTAGTAGGAGTTGAGCCATTATCTAGCTTAAGTTAACCCCCTGTCATTTTCTCATTCATTACATGGAGTTGTTTTCTTTTCAAATTTAACAAGTAATTTGTTTAGAAATTGTAATATTTCAACTTGGGTTAATTATGGAAATAATGTTGTCATGTCAAAAGTATAATATGTAAAATTTGATTTAAGATTAGTTTAGTGCTACATTTCTGTTGATTTCTGATCGGTTACGCCCATCATAAAATAGCCAAAATCTGCCACAATTTTGTCTCACGAAGTCCGTTGTAAAAGCCTGGTCACGATACATTCATTCAAGGTGTCGTCGCAATTTTGTGATGGGCACTCTCTCATTAATATTTAGTAAAAGATTGCAACTATGCTTGTTTGAGATATTTGTAACTGTCTTGTATCATTTGTATGTGCTGAGTCTTATTTTGATATGAAACTTTCTTATATAGGATTTATAGATAATGAAAATTAGCATAAATCTCTCATTAAATAGATTATAGATACACGTTAAAATTAGCTTAAATCTTTTAATAATTATGAGAGTTGAAATTCTTTTCAAATTGATATTTCATTAACGTTGAAAAAAATGCAATGATTATTTAGTAGTATATGAATAAGATTAGTGTTGGATCCTTGGGTGTCCATGAGAATCACTTGGGCAAGAAAAACCTAAAACTTGAGATATGAAGAGATAGGGTGTTGATACACTTAAAATATATAGTGTTTTATACACATTTTTATACTTATTTTTGATATATTGCGCTTTAATGTAATGATTTTTGTGTTTTTTTCTTCAGGTACAACTAAAAAGGTGAAAAATGACAAAACGAGTGAAAAAAGATCAAATATGGAGCAAAAATGCAAAAATGGTGCAAATGTATTTTGGGGCCTAAGCTCTCGTGAAACAGAGAAGGTTGTGTTTAAGCGCTAGAGGCTCCGCGCTTAAGCGCCAGTGATAGTTACTTGACGGGTTAATTCATTTTGACAAATTTTGAAGGGACGTTTGACGCACCTATTGACTAAAGAATGTGGTTATGACCACTAGAAACGAAAATATGGTTAAAAGACTTGTGAAAGGAGACATTCTTTGGGGAATACATCGAATTTGGACACATTTTGAAGAGATATCAAGGCACCTCTTAGAAAACTATAAAAAAGAGAGACTTGGACTTCTCAAGGGATGTTTCTAGTCTCCTCAAGGGCTGCTTCTAGTCTCTTTAAGTGTTTCTTTTAGATTCTTCTTTGTTGTGATTTCTGAGAGAGATTGTAAGACGTCAATATCTATATTTATTTTAATTTTAGTTTCTAGTTTTTCAGAGTTAAGTGTTGTAAGAAGAGAAGAGATTCAAAGGAACTTCAAGAGTTTTGTGAAGGATTTGAGATAAGTATTTATTTTTTTGTTACTATATTTGGTTTTAATTGAGACTTCTTGTTGGTTTGACAATGATTTCTGCTTTTAAACTAAAG
>NW_018165294.1:63506-70552 GCF_001263595.1 Phalaenopsis equestris
GCTAACATCTCTTATCAGAACCTAAAACAATAAACCAAGTTGGGGGCTTTAACCTGTCACTTTAAAGTCCTCTAACTCTACACCCTTCATTGAATATTTTCATATATATATATTAAAAAGTAGAATTCTTATTTTCCTCAGGATTAATTTTTTTTTATTGTTGCAAAGTAGGAAAGATAAGTTGAGAATATAATTGCATACATTGTTATACGGTTGCATATAAACAGTCGGGATCAAATATTTGGTGTCGTTGTCAGGATTAAAATTAAGAAAAATTAAAAATTATGTTTGCGATTTAGATTTTAATTGAAATTAAATTGTAACTTAATTTAAAACAAAATTTCTATTTTTAGCGCTAGAGGCTCCGCGCTTAAGCGCCAGTGATAGTTACTTGACGGGTTAATTCATTTTGACAAATTTTGAAGGGACGTTTGACGCACCTATTGACTAAAGAATGTGGTTATGACCACAAGAAACGAAAATATGGTTAAAAGACTTGTGAAAGGAGACATTCTTTGCAAAAAAAAAATTAAAAATTTTTAAAAATCTAAAAAAATTACAGAAATGACAGATCAAAATAATCAAAATGTTGAAATTCATCAAGAATTTAGACCATTAAGAGATTATGTTAACCTTACGGTAGATGAACTTCATTGTAGTATTCAAAAACCTACTGTATTGGCTAATTCATTTGAGCTTAAACCTGCTATTATCCAAATGGTATCAAATAATCAGTTTGGGGGATCACCAACTGAATATCTAAATTTACATCTTGTCAATTTTTTAGAATTGTGCGCTACATTTAAATACGATGGTGTATCAGATAATGCCATAAGACTTAGGTTATTTCATTTCTCACAGAGGGAAAAAGCTAAGGTTAGAGGACTTTAAAGTGACAGATTAAAGCCCCAATTTAGTTTATTGTTTTAGGTTTTGATACGCGATGTTGGCCCTTAGGGGGGGGCCCTTAGGTGGAGGGAATCGAGGGAACTCTAGAGTGAGAGTTGGTATCTTCCCTGCCTAGCCGGTCTTCAGAACTATTCAAACTTTAAGTTAACCAATATTCTTTATAAGATCTCTAGTAAGGGTAAAGAATAATATTGCTTTTATTTGGCACAACGCAATTTTGCATACTTCCACAACATAATTTCTATACTTGTTATTGATTCATGATAAGTAAAAAATTATTTTACTTAATTTGCCTTATTCTTACAAATTTCTAGTTAAGTGAATTAGTTATTTACTTTATTTTCAATTACCGAAAATTACAAAAAAGAATCAAACTTTCATTCCTATTATTGTATCTATAATTTAAGTAAGAATATTTTGCTAAGTAGAATTTGTTATCTAATTTCTTGTTTTTTTATAGTTGCATATTGTAATTTTTTCTGTGGGTTTGATATTCGGCGCTTAATAAAAAAGTCCTATATTACTTGATATTATACGTTACTTGCGTAGTATCCCATATTCAAATATAATAATTGTATTCTTATTTGCTTCGAAGTCAAGTTTTTGCCTAGCTATTGCTGGTGATCAAGTTTTTGGCACTGTTGTAAAGTAAGAATTATGATTAAGGAAAAATTAAGAATATAATTGCATACATCGCATTAACATATTTATAAAGAGTCGGGATCAATTTTTTAGAGCTGTTGCAGGAAAAAATAACAAAATTTTTAAAGAAATTTTTAGAAAGCAAATTTCTATTTTTATAAAGTCTTATTTAAACCCTTAGATTTATTATAGGAATATTGTAGTGTTGTTTTTATATAAAGTACTTGTTTGTGTGTTTGAATTTTTATAAGAATATTTTAGTGTTGTGTTTTTATATGAAGTATCATATTTTTATTTTATGTTAATGTATGCGTAGTTCAGGTTCTGAAGGACTAATACCCTATGATTCTGAATTAGAAAGAACTGTTAAGAAAATTAGAAAAAGCAAAAAAAAATTAAAAATTTTTAAAAATCTAAAAAAATTACAGAAATGACAGATCAAAATAATCAAAATGTTGAAATTCATCAAGAATTTAGACCATTAAGAGATTATGTTAACCTTACGGTAGATGAACTTCATTGTAGTATTCAAAAACCTACTGTATTGGCTAATTCATTTGAGCTTAAACCTGCTATTATCCAAATGGTATCAAATAATCAGTTTGGGGGATCACCAACTGAATATCTAAATTTACATCTTGTCAATTTTTTAGAATTGTGCGCTACATTTAAATACGATGGTGTATCAGATAATGCCATAAGACTTAGGTTATTTCATTTCTCACAGAGGGAAAAAGCTAAGATATTGTTGCATTCGTTAGCACCTGGATCTATCAGAACTTGGGGTGATTTAGCACAAAATTTCCTTGTTAAATATTTTCCACCATAAAAAATTGCAAAGCTTAGAAATGATATTACATCTTTTAATCAATTTGAAGGGGAATATATTTATGAAGCATGAGAAAGATTTAAAGAACTCTTAAGAAAGTGTTCACACCATGCTATACCAGATTGGTTAATAATTCAAACTTTTTATAATGGATTAGCTGGGTGTCTTAGATTTATTATCGATGTCGCTGTTGGTGGTTCATTGATGTCAAAACCATTTTATGACGCTTATACTTTAATTGAAGAAATGGCTACCAATAATTTTCTATGGAATTCTAAGAGCTTAAATCTTAACAAAGTAGTCAATATTCATGAATATGATGCATTTACTATGTTAGCAAATTAAGTTGCTGCAATTTCAAGGAAGTTAGATCAATAGATCAATTTGGAATAATTTTTTCTCAACCAAATCCTATGATTGAAGAGAATTCATTATGTTAAATGGTAGATTGTCAGGCATCATTAGAGACTTTGAATGCCATAACTAATAAATTAAATAACCCATATTTAAATTATTATAACCCAGGTTGGAAGAACTATCTTAATTTTAACTGGAATAATACTTCATTTGGTAATAATCAATAATGGGTAGCAACCAAGTAAATCCATTGGGAAGCTGGAACAACTAAGGGAATAATAATAATAGATCTACTTATCCTCCAGGTTTCAACAGTAATCCACAATCTAAAGAGAAGAAGTTATTTATAGAAGAAGTTGTGTTACAAATGGGAAATCAATTACAAAGTCAAGAAGCCACAATTAGAAATATTGAGAATCAACTTGGACAAATAGCAAATTCATTAGATAATATATCTCAAGGAACACTTCCTAGTAATACTGAAGTAAATTAGAAAGACCAGAATAAAGAACAAGTAACTATGCCTTTGGATAAAAAATGGGCTAGACTCTAAGATTGATTAAAAAAAAAAATCACCCAATTCAAGTAAAGAGAGAAGAGATTGAAGAACCAAAAGAGAGTGCTCTGAAAGGTTTACAAAGACCTATTTCTCCACTTAAAGTTAACTTGAAAAAACCACCAAAAACCACCACCTCCATTTCCTCAGAGGCTTCGTCAACAAATGTTGGATAAGTAATTTTCAAAATTTTTGAAAATTTTTAAGAAACTTACAATTAATATTTCAATTATTGAAGCCTTAGAAAAAATATCAAGCTATGTAAAGTTTATGAAGGATATTCTTAATAGAAAAGAGAAGTTTGAAGATAATGAGACTGTTGCACTTAGTGAGGACTGCAGTGCTATAATTCAAAAAAAAACTACTTAAAAAGCTTAAAGATCCTTGTAACTTTACAATTTCATGTGCAATAGAAGACAGATTTTATAAGAACGCTTATGTGATTTAGGTGCAAACATTAACCTTATGTCATTATCACTATTTAAAAGATTGGGACTACGAGAAATAACCCCTACTACTATAACTCTACAATTAGCAGATCGTTCAATAATGTGTCCTAAAGGAGTTATAGAAGATGTCCTAGTGAAAGTGGATCAATTTATCTTTCCTATTGATGTCATTGTGTTAGATATAAAAGAAGATAAAGTGATACATATCATTTTGGGAAGACATTTCCTAACCACAGGAAGAGCAATGATAGATGTGCAGAAAGGAGAATTAACTATATGTGTCAATGATCAAACAGTTACTTTTAACATTTCAAGATCAATGAAGTATCCTACGAAAGGTAAAGATGATGAATGCTATAGAATGGATGTTATAAGACATCTGAGTGAATGTCATTTTAAAACAAATTATGAAAAGAAATCTGAAATCAAATATTTGGAGCACGAGCAAGAAGAGGAATTAGATCAACTTGAAGATCTTTATAAGGAAAATTCAAACTATGTTCGAGAAAGTTTTGAAATTTTGGACACGACAGAAAAAGATAAATCATTTTGTCCATCAATTAAAAAACCTCGAGAACTTGAGTTAAAATTACTTCCTGATCATTTAAAATATGTCTTTTTAGGTGATTTCTGTACTTTACCAGTTATAATTTCCTCAAAATTAATGATGGAAGAGGAAGAAAAATTGATGAAAATTTTGAAAAATTTTAAGAATGTCTTTGGATGGACAATAACTGATATTAAAGGAATCAGTCCTTCAATTTGTTTGCGTAGAATTTATATGGAAGAGAATTACAAACACAAAGCTGATCCTCAAAGGAGATTGAATCCTATTATGAAAGAAGTTGTTAACAAAGAAATTTTAAAGTGGTTAGATGCTGGAATTATCTACTTTATTTAAGATAGTGCATGAGTTAGTCCAATTCAGTGTGTTCCTAAGAAAGGAGGAGTATTTCTGACTGTAAATGACAAAAAATGTTCAAAGTAATTTACTATGCTAGTAAAACTCTTAATGAGCCCAAATTAATTATACAACAACTAAAAAAGAGTTATTAGCAATAATATATGCTTTTGATAAATTTAGATCATATTTAATTGGGAATCGACGTGTAGTGCATACAGATCATTATGTTATTAAGTACTTAATGAAAGAGAAGGATGCAAAACCAAGATTGATACGATGAGTTCTTCTTTTGCAAGAGTTTGATTTTACAATAGTATATCAGAAGGGAACTGAAACTCAAATTGTTGATCATTTGTTAAGGCTTAAATTAGAAAAACCACTCTGATTTGAAAAAGAAATTAATGAACATTTTCCTGATGAAAAAATGTTCAACAGTAATGAGTGTCATGTTTCGTGGTATGCCGACATTGTGAACTATCTTATTAATGATATTATACCATATGGAATGACATACCAACAGACATACCAACAACATACCAACAAAAGAGGAAATTTATATCTGAAGTTAAGACTTATTTTTGGGATGGCCCATTTTTATATAAACAATTGAAGGATCTTATTATTAGAAAATGTGTGTCTTTAGAAGAAACTTATGAAATTATCCAAAAGTGTCATAATTCTAATTTTGGGGGACATTTTGGTGTTGATAAAATAACATACAAAATTTTACAATCTGGATTTTATTGGCCTACTGACTTTAGAGATGTTAATGCTTATATCAAAACTTGTGATAGATGTCAACGTGTAGGCAATATTTCTAGAAGAAATGAGATGCCCCTTGGAAGTTGAAATATTTGATGTTTGGGGATTAGATTTCATGAGACCATTTATACCATTTTTTGGAAATTTATATATATTGTTAGCAGTGGACTATGTTTCTAAGTTGATCGAAGCTGTAGCTTTACCTTGATGTAATGTTCAAAGTATCTCAAAATTTTTAAGAACGAATATATTTTGTAGATTTAGGATGCTGAGGGTGATCATAACTGATGGGGGAAGTCATTTAAAAAATGTCATAATGGAGAAATTATTAAAGAAATGTCATATAAACCATAGAATTGTTATTGCTTATCATCCTCAAACAAGTGATTTGGATGAATTATCCAATCATGAAGTTAATAGAATATTAAAAAAATCTGTGAATCCAACAAAAATGGATTGGTCAGTCAAACTTGATTATGTTTTGTTGGCTTATAGGACTGCATACAGAACCCCTATAGGAATGTCCCCATACAGGTTATGATTTGGGAAAGCTTGTCATTTTCCAGTTGAAATTGAGCATAAAGCATATAGGGTGATTAAAGAGCTCAATTATAACAAGGATGTTGGCGAGAAAAGATTATTGCAATTAAATGAGCTTGAAGAGATAAGGAATGAATCTTATGAGAGTGCTAAAATTTATAAAGAAAAGATAAAAATGTGGCATGATCGGAGGATTCTTATTAAAAATTTTCAGTCAGGGCAACAAGTTTTGCTATATAATGCAAGGTTAAGATTATTTTCAGGCAAACTTAAGTCTCGGTGGATGGGCCCATTTGTTGTAATAAAAATTTATCCATATGGAGTTGTGGATATTAAAGATCCTAAATCTAAGAAAATATTTAAAGTGAATGATCATAGTCTGAAATCCTATTTTATAGGGGGTCAACTTAAATTAAATGATTGTATGATGTATAACGATCGAATGATGTTGGGTCAACCAGAATAAGCACTGGTTACGTCGGGCTGACAACGTAAAACTAAGCGCTCTGTGGGAGGCAACTCATAATTATCAGTGTGCTTTTATTTTGAATGTTTTTTTTTGTGTGTGATTAAGAAAAAATGGGGTAGTATTTTAAGATTATTATGTGTTACTAATGATTTTAAGACTTTATTAAGTGACTTAGGCATGTTACAATGAGTATTTGGACTTTAAGTTGCCCGGTGCTAAATCAAGCACTGGCGTTTAAGCACAGACGATAAAAATCATGTGCTAATTTTAATTTCTAGATAATCTAATCGCGAATTGGTTAACTTGAACGTGCCATGGAAGTTTTAGGACGTGTCTAGGAGTTATATGAAGGATTTTGACATAGAAATAGAAGGGTTTTTATTAAGAATTTTCACCATAATTCAAATTCTAACCCTAAAGGTCTAAAAGAGAGAGAGATTTGGAGATAATGTCATCATGGGAGATGGATTTGAAGAAAAAGGGAGAGGTCATGAGGAAGAAATTCATTAGTCATAGTGCACAAGAGATGTATAATGGTTTCTTAGCTGTTAGTATTGAAGGAATAGCGGAAAAGATCAAAAAAACTGGGGCTTGTGTGGCTTTAATTGAGATGTGGCTTCAATTGAGGT
>NW_018165294.1:70582-91626 GCF_001263595.1 Phalaenopsis equestris
CATCTAGAGCATATTGGATGGCAATTAAAAATGAAATTCAGTCATACCGGTTATATAGAGGAAGCAGATAAGGTGATGTATCTTAAGCAGAGATGGATTGAAGAAGATTGTATCAGAGCTCATCATGACCATCCGTTTTATCAACTCTATATTCCAAATGCCCAAGGAGAGACTAATGAGAGACAGGAATTTGTTCCAACAAATGAAGAATGGAATTAAGTTCAATGCTAAGATTTGCTTGTTATGAGTTGTTTTATGTGTTAGTGTTAGGTCTTGTTTTTCGTGTTTATGTGATTATGTGTTTTATTGTGTAAGTTTGTTTAGTGTTTTTATTTAGGAATTTTTCACATCTAAGACTCTTTGGAATGAGAATTATGTGTTTCATGTTATTTGTAATTGTTCGTGAATGAATATAAGTGTTTGTTTGTGAAAAATTTGTATTATTTTTACTTCGAATTGAATTAGTAATATTAGAGAATTTTGAGAGAGAGGAGAGTTAAAGGGGAAGAAAATAGTTATTTAAGTATTATAAGACCATTTATGGGTGGTTTACTTAGGCTAATAATGCATTTTACTTAAGATCAAAAATATCAAAAATTGTGCAATGGCGCCTAAGCGCCACAACCCCGTGCTTAAGCGCGAGGCAACTCAAGAGGCAGGCGCCAAAGAGCCAAATATCCTCACTTAAGCGTCGATTCACGAAAACTAGTTTGTGAATGGTTAAAAGTGAAAATAACCCAAAAATTTCCATTTTCGCTCATGTCATCGTCTTCTTCCTCTGAAGTTCGCAATTCTGAGGTTAGGGAAAACCTTATTTTCAAGATTTCTTAGTGGTTTCGAGCCAAATTTGCTAGATTTGGATTTTTTGAAGAAAGAGCTTCACTTCTATGTAGAAATTTTAGATTCTCACCATGTATTTTGAGTACATTTGGAGATACCCAAAAATCACTATTCATGGTGAAAATTGGAGAAAAATCCATGAAAATTACATAAAAATTGTAGTTTAAGCTTATAGAAGTTGAGTTTAGTAGTTTAGACTTGATTCATGGATTTATTTTGGAATTTTTGAAAATTTTTAGAAATGGCACCAAGAATGAAGAGGAGCAAGGGGAATTCCCATTTCAATTTGAGTAAATTTGTGAATTCAAATGCTCAAGATTGTTATAGTGATGCTCTGCAATCACGAAAACTTATACATGAGCGATATTTTAAAAATCCAAGAGGATCTGTTGAAGATTTAATTGTTCGTCGACAGTGTGAACGTCCCATTTCAATTTGAGTAAATTTGTGAATTCAAATGCTCAAGATTGTTATAGTGATGCTCTGCAATCACGAAAACTTATACATGAGCGATATTTTAAAAATCCAAGAGGATCTGTTGAAGATTTAATTGTTCGTCGACAGTGTGAACGATTCTGTTATTTTTTTGTTGTAGCGGTGATTTCTATAATTTGAGAGTTTTATGCTAATCTCTCAGAGGCAGAAGAAGAACAAGTTATGGTTAGAGGAAAATCAGTACCATTTTCTCCATAGGTAATTAACATGTTTTACCAGTTGCCCCCCGATACTTTGTGTTTTTATTCGAACTATAGCCCTATTAAAATGGAGTTGGACGAGATTATTTCATATTTGACAATTGGAAGAGGACTTTGGAAGATTACAAATGAAATGCGAGTTAACTTTTCCACTTCAAAGTTAAATGCCACCTCAAAGGCATGGCAATATTTTATTTCAGCTTGTCTACTGCCTACCAATCATCTCACTGAATTTACTAGAGAGAGAGTGATGTTAAATTATTGTATTCAATAGTTTAAGCCTATCAACATTAGGGCACTTATCTACCAAACTATCATCAGTTCTGCTACTGCTGCTACTACTGCAGGTTTAGGATTTGCTTCCTTAATCTTTTCTTTGTGTGAGCAAGCAGGAGTTAGATATGATAGTTGGGAAGGAATACTGCTACCTCTAGTGCGAATGTGAAATCATATTCAGAGCACTTTATTTTTGGCTGAAGAGGAGGATTTTCATGGAGTTATGGAATGGCAACGTCTGCTGCTTCTACCTCTAGTGCTTCTACCTCTAGGCTGCTTCTACCTCTAGTGCTTCTACATCTAGACCATCTACATCCGGAGGTCAGCCTACTGAATCTAAGGATCAATTATTGAAAAGAATGATGGATAATATTAATTTTACCGCAGATAAGGTACAAAATTTAGAAACTTACCGCAGATAAGGTACAAAATTTAGAAAATTTTGTAGATCATATTGATGGATATGTCAGAAGACATAGTGATTATGAGGAGAAATATCATTCATATTTGGAGAGCTTCATTAAAGGTAACCAAGGAGTGGAATTCCCTTCATATCCAAAATATCCTGATTATGAGCCTGCAAGTTTTTGGGATAGCGGTGACATTAATGATGATGTTGAGGAGGACTAAGGTTGTTTTAAATTTGTAACAATTTGAAGTGTTGAAGTACTTTATTGTGTGAACTTGCTACTATTGTACTTTATGTTGTTGTTATTGTAGATCTTTTGTTGTGTTGAGATGTTATGTTTAATTATTAATGTAATAGCTGTGTTTTGTGTTTTATTTTTAGTATTGTGATTAGATTTTGTGGTAGTAGTTGTGTGAAGTAAGATGTGTAGTGTGATTTAGTTAGTTGGTATTGTACTTATTTCTGAGTATTAGGAAAGTTAAAAGTTTTACTAGCTTTAGTTTTAACTTCAATTTCAAAAATTGCTACCATGTCTTTTCTTTTATGTTAGTGTGTTTGTTTGTTTATATGTTGTTACCCAATACTTAGAAGTCTTATGAATCTTTACATGTTAAATTAAAATTAAAATGATAAAAATTTGATCAAAAATCATTTTACTCATGTTTTAAATTTTTGTAATTGTATCAATAGGGTGTAAAAATTCTTGTAAGCATGTATTTTAATTTTCATTCTTGCTTATATATAGTTGATGCTAAAATGTTAAAGTAAAATTTTGATTATATAAATGAGTAAGAAAATTTAGTTAAAATTTTATAAGTGATGTAAAAAAATTTAAAGTTAAAAATTTTTAAATGTAGAAATGATAAATATTGTGTAACTATCTTTAGTAGGAGATATTGTATTTTTGAAAAATGTGGAAGGATTAGACATTTATTTTTGAATCTTAAATTTCTTTTATTAAAAATAATTTTCATAAGCCATTATTATGTTTTAAGTAAAAGAAAATATCAATTCTTTACTTTAGGAAGGGAGAAGTGGAATTCAAAATTATTAAAGGTCTATCCAGATATAATAATCCTTGCCTAAAATGAAAAAAAAAAAGAAAGAAAGAAAAAGAAAAAAAAAGAAAAGAGATATTGTATTTTTGAAAAATGTGGAAGGATTAGACATTTATTTTTGAATCTTAAATTTCTTTTATTAAAAATAATTTTCATAAGCCATTATTATAGAAGAGGATAGTGAAGTTAAAAATCATTAAAGGCTATCAAGATATAGTAATCCTCACATATAAAAAAAAAAAAAGAAAAGAAAAATGACTGAAAGAAAGAAAGAAAAAGAAAAAAAAAAGAAAAGAAAAAGTTAAAAAAAAGGAGGAGAAGCTTGAGGATTAGTGTCTAATCAAAAATTGGTTCCACATTTGATCTTTTTAAAGTATAAGATTTGAGAAACTCTTAAGCTTAAGGATATAATATAGTAAGTAAAATTATACTTAAGAAATTTTTTTTAAGTGAAGGAAATAAAATGCCTAAGTTCTATATTTGGAAAATCTACAAATATTTATGAATTAGACAGGAACTCATATTTTTCATACTTCACTTTAAGGATTTTTAAACTTTAAGTTGGTCTCACTCACTAGAATTTTTTTATAAATTAGACTACTATATTTCTAAAACAAAATTTTAGAACCTCCTAAAGAAACTTATATACATAATCATACTTGATTGGTTTTTAAAGATTGAAGGGTCACTTGAGGACAAGTAACATTTTAAGTTTGGGGGATTTTGATACAACTAAAATATATAGTGTTTTTATATACATTTTTATACCTATTTTTGATATATTGCGCTTTAATGGAAGACATTTGTGTGTTTTTTTCTTCAGGTATAACTAAAAATGTGAGAAATAGCAAAATGAGTGAAAAAGAATCAAATATGGAGAAAAAAAATGCAAAAATAGTGCAAAAGTATTTTGGCGCGCCAGATTCGGCACTTAAACGCCGGTGAAACATAGAAGGCCACACCTAAATGCCAGAGGCCCCACGCTTAAGTGTGAGTGACAGTTACTTGATGGGTTAATTCATTTTAACAAATTTGAAGGGACATTTGAGGCACTTATTGGCTAAAGAGGGTGTTTATGACCACTAGAAACAAAAATATGGTTAAAAGACTTGTGAAAGCAGACATCTTTTGGAGACTACATCGAATTTGGACACATTTTGAAGGGAAATCAATGCATCTCTTGGAAAACTATAAAAAAGAGAAGCTTTGGACTTCTCAAGGGCCGCTTCTAGTCTCCTCAATGGCTGCTTCTAGTCTTTTTAAGTGTTTCTTTTAGATTCTTCTTTGTTGTGATTTTTGAGAGAGACTATTAGACATCAATATTTATCTTTATTTTAGTTTTAGTTTCTAGTTTTTCAGAGTTAAGAGTGTTGTAAGAAGAGAAGAGATTCAAAGGAACTTCCAGAGTTTGGTGGAAGATTTGAGATAAGTTTTTAACTTTTTGTTACTATATTTGGTTTTAATTGAGATTTCTTGTTGGTTTGACAATGATTTATGCTTTTAAATTGAAGTGCGGTTTTGTTTTCTCAACGAATTATGAGTAGTTTTCAATATATTTTTCCTTAAAATGATAATTAAATAAAGTATTTGATGGAAGTTGTGGAGAATATAATTGCATACATTGTTATGCTGTTGCATATAAACAGTCGGGATATAATTGCATACATTGTTATACTGTTGCATATAAACAGTTGGGATCAGGAATCAAAGGGCAGAAATGAAAGTCCTCTTTTTGGCAAAAAGGAAAAAAAAGGAGCATCTTTTTAGACATTTGAGCTCCTATGTATAGGTGAGGGTTTCCACTTTGGCGGTATGGAAGGAAACTTGACAATAAATCTCAAGTAAATTATGTTTAGGACATTAATGTTGGGATGACTTGATTTAAGAAGTAATACAAGACAGCTCATATTCCATAACTCTATATGAAAGGTTGTAATACGATAGGGGTCAATTACTAGTCAGTTGCCCCAAGTCAATTCTGGTTCACCAAGGTAGAGCTGACAGTTCGCCAAATCTAGATTGGTCATTATTCAAGTCACCGTAAGTTCTCGGCTTAGAAGGTAAGTTATTATAGAATAAGCAAGTTAGATCATGTACTACCAAACTATAACTACAATTGTAGTTGCCTGATAACCCATCCTATATTGGGTTCATCCATTTTTTGGGGGATTGGATTCGTGTATAGAGTCCTCGTGGGTAGCATAGGTTAGAAATAAATGATAGTGCCATGACTCTACACTATGGAAATACAATGCTCCATTCCACAACGTTGAATATATAAGGATAGGGAAGATGGTGTCACGACACTTGCTATTAGCATTACAAAGCCATGGCTCCTAAAAAGGTACATGCTCTATATAGAGAATAAATATTCATGGAATTGATCATGAGTAATGCAACATTATGGATATAAATAAACAAAACCTCAAGGCAGAGGGCGAAGCACCTTGGCACTGGCGTTGATATTGTGGCCCTACAGAATCTACTCTCAAGCTAAAGAGCAGAGTGTCGTGTTTATGAGGACATCACTACTATGCTACCCTCGAGAGAAATAAGCCTATAAATAGATAGGATAACACCTTAGTGTCGATGATATCAGTGTCAGGGTGTCACTCTTGATATGGTTGGGCATGGTGAGAGCAAAACATTCTAGCATCATAGGAATAGCTCCTTGACTCTTTCCTTTTGTAGCAAGTCTATTATTAGCACACAAAGTCGCATCGCAGTGGTGTTAAATTGACAATAGCCACGACTTTGAGACATATCTTAAACTATTCAAGGGGATGATTGAGGTGATCCCTTGATATGCGTATGGCATAAAAAATAATCTCAACATGCATTAAAATGTGTGCTTGATTAGTTGAATTTACTAATATTATATTAAAAGGAATATTTTATCATAATTAATAAACAAAAAATAATTAATATTTTCAAGTGTTAAAGTATAGGCTAATGTTTCTTAATATCCTAATATTATATGAGAAGTGGTTCTTGCTCGAGTTTTGTCGACTACCTTACTGACCGAGCAAACTTGGAGTCTTGATAGATTGGGACACTAGATGGAATCCTGACTGACCTATTTCTACCTGTTTAAGAATTTTTCTATCTGCCATTGGCTAACCCCTTTAGGCTCGTTCGATACTCCTTTGTTGACTCTTGCAGTCACCTTGTAAGCCCTCCTTACTGAGGGTGAGCTACCTATTGGATTAAGATGATCCGCCCTATTATTCTCATTTTTCGGTCAACATTTCCTCAGCTTGTATCTAGTTTCATCAGGACATAGAACATCCCTCTTAGTGTCACTTGATGACTGAATTAAGCTCAAAGAATCTATAACTTGAACCTTAATTAAGTTGAAACTTAAGTTGAACCCTAAAATAAATCTAACTAAACAAAAATCAAAGTGAATCAAATTAAAATAGAACCAAATTCAACCAACTTCAGCTAAATCCTAAAATTGACCTAAATTTTAACTTTAACCAACATACACACCGAAATTATCATTTTCTCTACAGATCATTGTTGGGCTTGAGACTTCATTATAAAAGTTGTATGATGTTTATTATTACATATAATGACCATGTAAACAAGTTTGATGATTTATAACACAATTTTTATGTAAAAAATTTCACTTCAATTTCTTATGCATGAAAAGTACTATAGACACCCTGAAATTATTATTTTCTTTAAATACTATTTTGATGATCAGAATTATATTATGTAAGTTGCATGATGTTCACAATGACATATGAGAAACATGTAAACTAATTTGATGATCATCAGATATACTTTTTACATTAAATTTTGTCTTTTTAGATTTTATGCATGAAAAATGGTCCTACATAAATAATTTTCCAACGAATCATTATATTTAAAAACAAACAACAAGAGTGTGTCCGGATCGTTGAAATCTTTCAAATGACCACTTCATGCTCAAATCTAATTTCTTTTGGGGGCTTGTTAATCCTTTAATAATTTGGACAATAGTTTTGATAATAAAAAATAAATCCTAATAATTAACTCAAAATGAACTCAAATCAAAACCAAACTTCAACCAAAGTAAATGTGAGGTAAATAAACTTAATATAATCTATTAAAACTCACTAAAAACTCTCACTCAAAAGTCACAAAATTCTCTCCTATGATAGAGTTTCAAAATATCTTGAGATGTTGCCCATTTTGACAAAGATCAATTGCACTTTTGAATTCCTTGTATTTTTCTTTACTAAATGAGCCAAGGTCAAAATTTTGGTCATAATCACCCCCCACCACCCATAACCACCTAGCCACTTTAAATTAAAATATCTTGAGCATAAGGCCACTTCATCAAAAATCAATTACACTATTGAATTCATTTTATTTTTCTCTTTCAAATGAAATATACTTTTCATTATAGCCATAACCGTCATAGCCACCCTCAAATTCAAATTTTCCCTCCCTCCAAAAATTAAAAATTTCCTCTCTTTTACCCTTTACTCCTCCCTCCAAAACCTCTCCCACTTAAACCCCCCTCATCCAAATTGAGCCCTCCATGCTCTCATTCTCTCTCTTGGTCAAGCACTTCAACTATTTTCCTCTCATTTTTCTTTGCGAAAACCACTTCTCTTCCTCTTCTCTTCCACAAACTTCTCTCTCCTCCTTTCCTTCTCCTCCACAAAACCAAGAGCCCTCTCTCTACACCAAGGCAAGGGTACTTCATCTACCAAGGAAGGCCAACAAGGAATGCAAAGGTATAAATCATTCCATTCATTCCATTTGTTTCCTTTTTTGCATGTTGTTAAGTGTGGAATTATGGTGGCTTTCATTTTTTTCTTTTTTTTTCTCTCTATGACTAACGACCCTAACACCATCCCTTTCCCTCTTTTCTCACCATGACCGACCTTAAACCCTTTATGTTCCCTCTTTTCACACCATGGCCAAACCTTGCTCCCTCTCTCTTTCACTCTTTTCTCATCATGGTCAAACCTTACTCTCTTCCTTTTTTTCTTGTCTCGACCGACCCTAACTCTCCCTTTTTTTCTTACAATGACTGACTGTAACCCCATCTCTCTCCCTCCTTTCTCACCATGATTGACCCTAACCCCATTTCGTTCCAATTTTTCTCACCATGGTCGAACACTACTCTCATTGTTTCCTCTTTTCTCACCATTAGTCTAACCATACTTTCTCCCTTTCTCTTTTCTCACTATGGACAAACCCTACTCTCACCCTTTCCCTTATTTCTCACAATGGTCGAGCACTACTCACTCTTGTTCTCTATTTTCTCACCCCAACCAAACACTCACCCCATCCATCTCCCTCTCCACCTTTCTCATCCCAACCGAGCCCAACCCAAGCCTAAACCCTCACTCTGGTCCTCACTGTTAGATTAGTCAAGACAACACCACTCTAAAAATAATAAAAATAATAATAAAAGAGAAAGCAAGACAAAATTTCATGTGGTGGTATTGTTCATTAATCTTTCATGTGGGTGTATTTTTCATGCAAACTTTCATCTGTTGGCATTGTTTCGTGCAAGTCTTTCATGTGATAGTTTTTTTGTGGTATGCAAATCCATGTGACTTGGGTTTATTCTATGGAAATCCATCTGGCATAAGTTTTTTTCATGCAAATTGATGTGGATTAGGTTTTTTCATGCAAACCCTTGTGGCTTAGGTTTACTCCATTTGAATCCATGTGGCTTATGTTAGCCTTCATAAAAATCATGTGAATGTGCTTATGGTCCATGCAAGTAGCAAATCTTCATGTGATTTTATGGCTTCCATGATAAATTTGCATGTGTTAGTGTATGTTTCATGCCAAATATACATGCTTGTGATTCATGTCTTCCATGCTAAATTCTCATGTTGTAGTATTTGTTTCCATGCTAAATTTTCATGCTTGTGGCTTTATGTTTTTCATGCAAAATTTCCATGTGTTAGTGTATGTTTCTATGTCAAATATCTATGCTTGTGGTTTTATGTTTTCCATGCTAAATTTCTATGTGCTGGTCTATGTGTCCATGCCAAATATTTATGCTTGTGGCTTTATGCCTTTCTTGCCAAATTTTCATGTTTTAGTGTATGTTTCCATGCTAAATATCTATATTTCAGTTTATGACTCTCATGCAAATTAGCATGCTTTAGTTTATGCTCATGCAAGAAAGTTGTGATTTTATGGATTTAATGGGAGTATGCTCAAGATAACAAAACACATGAATTATACTTATATACGTGGAAATGATGATTCCATAAGATAAATATATTGGGAGCAATTTGTAAAGTCTATGTACTTGAGTGTCATTAATTTATATAATTGTTGACCTCACTTTTGGGTGAGGGTTTTCGGGCTTTCCTTTAGTGCTAGAATCTAGCCTTAGAACTTTTCTAATGACTATCTTAGCCTCTTAGAAATGGTACCCACAATCTCCTTAAACATTTCAACCAAATCTCTGTCCTCTATGTTGGTTCTATATGTGATTAATAATCTTTAATACAAAGATTAGAGATTACATAAGGGAACCCTGATGAGAATTCTTATAGGACCTTTGGACCATAGAAAAACCTTGCACTGTTCTACAACTTTTGAGACTTCAATACATTGCATTATCAGTCATAATCCCCATGATTATATTAAGCATTGCATTTTCGTATCACAATGTTACAATCATTACACCCATGGGGCTGACCAAAATTATTTGAACACAGTTTCCTCTAAAATAACCCCCACTTAAATATTTTAATTCTTCAAATTTTCCCAAAACTGTCATTGAATCACAAAATCCATTTCAGACCATTTGATATTATCATTTATAACATTTAAAACCCATAAATTGTAAAAATACCCAATTTTCCCAAAAATTACCAAAATACCCCTGGACCACCAAAATACCCAATTTCCCAAAATCTCTCAGAGTCACCGATAAGTCCTAAAAATCACACCAAATCATTCTTTATGTCTTCCTGAGAATTTTGACTGTAATATTGTCATACCTTCGGACAACTTTATGACACAACTTTATGACACATCGACACCAAAATAATGAATACTTAAAAAATGCTTCGGAGACCAAAAAGCCTTCCACATTGATCGAAAATGACCCCAGATACTGTCGTTTGACTCCAAATTTCTTCGTAAACCACCTTGAGCCTTTAAATCAACCTTTTAACCACTTTTACCAAAATTTGTCAAAATTACCAAAATATCACTCATCGTCCAAAAATTCTCAAATCCTCCAAAATTATTTCAAACACCCCTAAAATCAATTCTTCGCCATCCATTGGGTCGAATTTGACCAAATTCACCACTTTGACTAAAATCATCAAATTGAGTTTCATGATCAATCAAATACCTCAATTTCAAATTCAACATTTCTACATCCAAAATCATCAAATTGAGTTTCATGATCAATCAAATATCTCAATTTCAAATTCAACATTTCTACATCTCATTTCATAAGTTCTCAAAATAATCGTCGCGAACCAAAAATTCGACGAAAATTAAATTTGAAGCATTTTTGACCCGATTGTAGAAAAAGTGGTCCGAACGACCCCGAATGACGAAATGGACCATTTGATCGTGTCCAGAACGTTGAGTTCACCTAGAGAGGACGTTCATTTTAACGCGATGACGCGTTAGGCGAAAAATGCGCGAAGAAATTTAAATAATAATAATAATAATATTATTATTATTATTATTTAAATTTCTTTAACCCATATATATATGTATGTATATCATATTGGACTCATGCATGCAACCTAATCTCCCTCCGTCTCTCTCCTCTCTCTCTCTCTCGGCTTAAAGATAAAAATAATAAAATAATAATAATAAAAACAATCTCTCTCTCCCCTATATAACACGACTTGATTCTTAAACTAACTCCCTCCACTTTTTTCTCCTTCACGTTACACAGCAGCAGCCCCCCCACCTCCTCCCTCGCCGGAAATCGCCAACGTCGCCGGAAAATACAAAGCCGAACCAACTTTCCATAGAGCCTCCCAAACATTTTGCATCCTTAACGAAATTTGTAGCCCTTGACTTGAGCAACCCAACCCACACCACCACCACCGGCGAAAAAGCCCTCTAAAGCTCACGGTCACCTTTCAATTTTGAAAAAAATTCACTTTTGAAACTCACCCAAATTGTTATATTAGTCTTCTTAGGTCCTTAGGAAGCAAGATCAATTATTTTACATCGTTTTGGCGGTTGCTAACGCCTTCTCCAAGCAAGGTCAAGGCAACTCCGGCGAACTTCCAATCTGACGTAAAAACAACATCAAACCAACACCACATGGAGTTGGATAAGCTCAAGAATACTTGTTTATTCAAACCTAATTGAGGACAAAGCTCTTAGGCTCAGGTATATCTCTTAAATTGAAATGATGATCCCAAGCTTTCATCCCTTCCAGATCAAAAATTAGATCATAAAACATCAAAGTGTCTGAATGGATGTGATCTACTCTTCGTTCTGGACAAAACGAGCCCAAGAACGCAAAATTTGGTTGAGAATCGGTGGAGAACGGACTCTGGGAAGTTTCGGCCGTCGGTTCTCCTTCGCAGGTTTCAGCGTCGCGTGAGGAAGGAGGAATACTGTAGCAATTTTTCTTTTTTTATTCAATAAATTATAATTACAATTCAAAATTAGACTTCTTAGGTCCTTAAAAAGCCAGATCAATTATTTTCCATCGTTTTGGCGGTTGTTAACGCCTCCTCCAAGCGAGGTCAAGTCAACTCCCGCAAACTTCCAATCTAACGTAAAAACAACATCAAACTGACGACACAGAGAGTTGAATAAGCTCAAGAAGGCTTGCTTATTCAAACATAATTGAGGACAAACCTCTTAGGCTCAGATATATTTCTTAAATTGAAACGATGATCCCGAGCTTTCATCCCTTCCAGATTGAAAATTAGATCATAAAACACTTAAGTATCTGAATGAATGTGATCTACTCTTCATGCTGAATAAAATGAGCCCAAGAATGCAAAATTTAGTTGAGAATAGGCGGAGAATGGACTCCGGAAAGTTTCGACCATCGGTTCTCCTTCACAGGATTCGGCGTCGCGTGAGGGAGGAGGAATACTATAGCAATTTTTCTTTTTTTTATTCAAGAAATTATAACAAAAATTCAAAATTGCATAACTTTTTATAAAAAACTCAATAAAATAAACCAAAAGATGCTATGAACTCAGAAAAATGAGGAGAATTTTTTTAAATTGAAATCACGGTTTTTCATCATGAAAATATTTTTTAAATTAATTTTTAAAGTTCTAGAGTATTTAAATCATAAAAATTAAAATATAAATGAAAAAAATATGAAATTTGGCAGAGATATTAAATGACTTGGAAAAAATCTTCTTTGATTTTTCCAAGTCATTTTGATCTCTGTGTAGGGAGCTTTATTTTTTTTTTTAGCGAAACAGGTCATTTTAAATAGTTAAGAGAAATAAGAAATGTGGAATTTTCAAATCTCCCTTGATTTTGTTCTTTGAATTTAAACAGATCTTGAAAACCTTAAAACCATTTTAATAATCATAATTCACTAATTATGTGAGCATGTTTGAGTTAGGTTAGGTTAGTCTAACCCAATCTCAAGCTAAACCTAGTCTAGTCTATTTAAGGTTCATGTCGGTCTCCTAGAATTAGTGGGACTGATCTGAATTCATCCCCTTCGATCAACCAAATTTAAACTCAATACTTTGTTAGTCAACTTCAGGGTTACATTAGTTAGCAACCAAATCAATAAGAATAGCTAAGCCTGAACATTAGGTTAGTTAACCCTAAACCAATAAGATTAGTTAACCTGTACATTAGGTTAGTTAACCCTAAACCAATAGGATTAGTTAACCTGAACATTTGGTTAATTAACCCTAAACTAATAGGATTAGTTAACCTAAACATTAGGTTAGTTAACCCTAAACCAATAGTATTAGTTAACCTAAACATTAGGTTAGTTAACCCTAAACCAATAGTATTAGTTAACCTAAACCTTATGTTAGTTAACCCTAAACCAATAGGATTAGTTAACTTGAACCTTATGTTAATTAAACCTAAACCAATATGATTAGTTAACCTAAATATTAGGTTAGTTAACTCTAAACAAATATGATTAATTGACCTAAACCCTAGGTTAGTTAACCCTAAACCAATAAGATTAATTAACATAAACCTTAGGTTAGTTAACCATAAACCAACATGATTAGTTAACATAAACCTTAGGTTAGTTAACTCTAATCCATAAGATTAGACAAGCCTAAACCTTAGGTCAGTTAACCCTAAATCAATAGGATTAGTTAACCTAAACCTTAGGTTAGTTAACCCTAATCCAACCCTGATCTTTAGGCTAAACAAACTTGAATCATAGCTTAGCCTTAAGCTAAATCTACCCTAAACCTTAGGTTAGAACCTAACCCATAGGTTGAGCATAGAAGAACCTTTTAGGTATAACCTTAAACTTAAGTTAAACCTAAACCCCTCAACTTGAACACTAATTAAGAAATAAAATAAAGCACATAGGGAGGGGTAAAATTTACATAAAACATATTAAAACTTAAACTTAAACAAAATCAAATACCACAATGCTTTAAAACATGGCTTTGAGGTTAAGTCAGCTTCGAAGTTGTCAACTTCACATAAGTAATAACAAGTGAACAAAAATAACTAAAATAAAACACTTAAAATTTGTCAACAAGATGTAAACAACCTAAAACACTTCAACCCTAAAATCGATAATGTAATTCAATAATTAATCAAATCTTAATCACAAAGATCACATAACACAACTTAAACCCCTTTTTGTTCTTGTTCACGAAGATTCCTTGGACGATGCATTCTATGGATGTTGACAAGAATCTTTCGGTCTTGGTGGGCAACCACCTTTCGGACTAAGCAAACTAAGGCATCCGGTGACCCGGGACGATGGAGCCATAGACGTCTTAACTGGGTTACCACTAATTAAATAATTAAAATTTAATAAAAACTTGATAAAATATTATTTCTTTATTCGCTCTACTTATTGCTTTATGTATCTTAATACATGTTCTTTTACTGCTTTCATCAAACATAGAATGCATGTGTTAAGGACAAATACTGAAGGGATAAAAGTTGCTAAGATTAGGAAGACCCTAGAAATCATAACACTAGGGACCTACTTAGCTTAAGTGAACTTAGCATTGGCTTAGGCTTGAACTATACCTCCACTACCCTTTAATTAATTTATTATAAAATTATTGAAACAAATAAAACTTTTAATAATGAGACTGGAGGACTTGAAGACTTGAAGACCTGAAGACTTTTCAATGTGGAACTTGGAGCAGGCTTCGTGGGCAGCTCGTTCAAGATTTCTCTTTAGTTTAAATAACAATCTTTAAAAATCTGAGGCTATCTTTTATGATATAAAACCTCTCTATTTTTAGGCTCTTGCATAGTCCTAATATGTAGCATGTCCTAATTTGTTTTAGGATTTTGAGGTAGTCACTCGACGCAAAACCTCCTATCTTTCTAGGCTTTTTGTGTAAATAATTGTTACACAAATCTAAGCCTAATTTAAAAAACTTGCAAGAGTTAAATTAAATTAATATCATCCTAAATTGAGCCAAATATTAGGATAGTTTGGGGGATTACCAAGAACCTATTTTGATTACCAAGAACCTATTTACCAAGAACCTATTTTGGACCTTTAATCTCCCTTACTTTTCTTCCTTTGATTCTTAAAACAAAATCTTTCACCTTTGAACCAATCCCTATTTTTTTTACAATCATGTTCATTGAAAACCATTCCTTTTGAACTCATGAAAACAAAAGATTCCTGATTTTTATCGAGAGTTTTCTTAAGTGATCCGTTCGCTTAAGTTGTAATTAACTATATGGGCTTGCCCTTACAGAGAACTTAAAAGAACCCAGACTAAAATAAACCCTATTTGACCCCCATATCGAATAGAGGAATATGTTGGTTATCATGCAAACTTGCAGATCAAACGAAAGTCATTTATTTCTATAGTTTATTTAATTGAGCTTATTATCAAGTAATGTATAACCTTTCAAGGTGGTACATTACTCTTAGTTAGCTCGATTATCCAAAATAGAAATTAATGGGATCAGTTTGACCCCATTTTCTTCAAATTAAAATACTTAATTTCTAAATACTATATTACACTAAATTAAGCTGCACTCAGTAGTATGGTGACCGACAATAATGGAAGAAAATTTTCAAATAAACCACTTTTATAAAAATATACATAAAATTAGAATTGCTTCAAATAAACTAGTTTTATAAAAATATACATAATTTTAAATGTACTCTAGATGGATGAATTTTATCATATTTACATAAATTTAAATGAGCTCCAAAATGACTATTTTTATAAAGCTAAAAAAAATGAAGCTCTAAAAGAGAGATGGATAAAATAAGTTCATATAAGCTCTAATTTATAATATCTGTTATAAACTTATCATTTTAAATTGAAGTCTTTTAAAAAGAAATTATGAATTCTCAATAAATAAAATCTCTTTCTTTTAATGAAAAAAAATAAGACAACCAAGACCTTTTTGAAAACTTAAAACTTGTCAAAAATAAAACCTCTATAAAAATTTTTCAAAAATAATTTTTTTTCAAAGAAAATCTTTTGAAAACTTAAAACTTGCCAAAAATAAAAACTTTACCAAAACAATTAAAAAAAAAACCTTTCTAAAACTTTCAAAAATATATGCTTACTATTTTAACTTCTCAGGTTGCAAATACTGCAAAAAACTTAGATCAATATATAAGAAGTTATCCTCAACATTAAATAAAAATCATTTGGACAATTGATCAAAACTAACTCTTTTGAAATTAGCCATGAGATATACAATCCCTATTTCGATTAGTACAATCCAGGTTGGGAAAATCATTCGAACTTTAACTGGAATAACAATTTTAAAGGAGAAACCTAATTGTGGGAAGATAATCAATTTAATCAGACTTGTAATTAGAATAATCAAGGCTATTATAACAATGAACTTTCTTTTCCTCATCAATTTAACTCCAACCCATAGAATGAAGAAAAGGAATTCTTAGAAGAGATTGTTATTCAAATGGAGAGTTAGTTGGAAAGTCAAGGGGTCGCAATAAGGAATATTGAAAACCTACTAGGGCAGATTATTAATTCAATTAGATTATTAATTCAATTAATTCAATTAACAGTTATCCTCTAGAGATTTTACCTAGTGACCCTAAGATAAACATTAAGGAGAATAATGTGGGCAAGATCAAGCTATCTAGTTAAGAAGATGAAGAAAATTGGAGGATATGAACTAAATAAACACGGAGTTAAGAAAATACGAAAAAAAAATTTGAAAGACCAATGGAAGAAATTACTAAGGAATTAGAAAAACCTATATCATCAATCAAGATAGATATAGAAAAACCATCTCCACCATTTCTTCAACTTCAAGGGGAAGAATTAGAAGATAACTTGAAACAAAAGAGTAATATAGTAAAATTTGTTCCAAAATCTGAATCATATAGAGAGAATCTAATCTAAAATTTAGGAGATCTTGAATTATGATATAGAGATCCATTTCTTATAAATTTTAATGATGACATTCATATGCAAATTAATAAAATCATTGGAAGAATATTGGATTTAGAAAGAAACATGAGAAAAAATAATCTGATTCAATCTGGAAAGGAAAAGCAGAAAGAAAATCTAAACTTTAAGGATTTAGAAGGAATCCTAGAATCCGAAAAAGATTGGGCGATTGGTCAATGATTACCTAAATGGAATTTAGATCTGGGAGAAACCCTTTATTGGGATGGCAACGTTAAACCAAGTTAATTATGGGAGGCAACTCATAGTTATCAGTGTGGTTTGATTTAGATTGTTTGAGGTTTGTTATGTTTGCTTTAATATGTATTGATTTGTTTGATTGATGTTGGTGGATGTTTATATTGTTTGTGAATTGATTTGATCTTTCTGTATCATGAATGAGATGATTCCTTAACTTCTTATTATAGCTGGTCTTCTATATGTTTTCTTATAGTAATTGGATTAACGAGTCCACTATGACTTGAGTCTCAACTGGACTTGAGTTTTACAGGAGACATCTTGATATCTGGATAGTGATGGTTCCATCTAAATTTTGTTACTTACTTTCTCTGATCATGTTTTCATTCGGCAGGGTCGTGAACCTACTTGATAAGCAACATGTGGATCCTTATACCTATTAAAGGTGTTTAATTAATTGGATAAAATGATGCCTGAGGTTGATGTTCACGACCCAACGTAACAGGGATAATCTTGTCCATGAGGATAACCATATAAAATTCATGATAGCCACTTAATATATCAGTGTAGTGATTCAGTTAGAAATTAGAAGTAAGGGATGAATTAACCTCATTTAGCAAGTGTGTTTGTGTTTGTGTTTCAACAATATAGAGGACTTGGGGAACATGTAAATATATTCCTATGCCGATACCTGTTATGCTAGTTAAACTTTTGTTTAGTCAAATTTATTCTAACATGTTTAGTTTAGATTTATTTTCTATTGCACACTATTTTGTACTAAGTATATTTGCAAATGTTTTGATAGATATCCGTCGTAGATTGTACTTCTGGGTTGTGATTTTTCTTCCTGCTTATATTATGTGTACTAAATGTTATACATGTCAAAAATTAAGTTTGGGGAAAGAAAGAAAAATGAATTTCAAAGTCAGTATACTTTCTTTTAGTTTAATATTATTGAAAGTATGTTTTAAGCTAAATTTACTTTCTTCGATAATCATTTTATTCTGATTATGCATGTATATGAATTTGATGGGATGTTATCGTAGCTAGTAGATTTAGCTTTTACTTTTTCTTCATGCTACATTTTATGGAATTGATTGAAAATTATTTAAAAATTCAAGTTTGGGGGGAGGAAGAAAAAAATTTTTAAAGTTCAACTTTATTTGTCATCTGTAGCATGTATTTAATTTAATATCACTTTTAAAATGACTTGTGGTATGTGGTGTTATCTTTGGATTATTATAACTTTGATTTTAGGAATGTTAGAAAAAACTTACTTCGGATTCTATGTGATGAAACTGTTCTATAGTTAAATTATTTTGTAGAAAACATTAAGAAAATGATTTTGTTATTTATGGTAGAAAGGAGTTGAATATTTGAAAAGGTAAGATTCTTAGATTTGTACTTTATGAGAATTGAGCCTTTATTGAAAAATTTTCAAACTAATACTTACACTTTTAAAAAGTGAGGGAAAGTTTTGAGTTTTGAACTTTAAAAAGAGGATAGTGAAATTTAAAATTATTAAATGTTATTCAGATATAGTAATCCCCACATGAAAACGAAAAGAAAAGAAAGGATTAAAAATGATCCTAAATTAAAAAACATAAAAAATAAAAAAATAAAAAAAAAGTGAGGAGAAGCTTGAGTGTTTAATCAAAAATTGGTTTCACTTGAATTATTTAATTGAAAAGATTTAAAAACAATCCTAAGCTTATTCTTATTTCAAAAAAGTATTGGTCAAATTGGTATATATAGGGTGCTTAAATTCTATTTTTAAACTTTCTAAGAATCTTTAGTTTGACAACTTTCAATAACTTTTGAATTAAATATGAGATATTCTTACACCCTACTACTAGGTTGATTTGCTAAAATTTCACAAAAGTTACACCATAACATTTCTAAGACAAAATTATAGTCAATTCTACTAAAACCCACTACCTCAAATCAACAAACACAGTTTTTAAAGTTGTAGTGTTACTTGAGGATAAGTAACTTTTAAGTTTGGAGGTATAGACACGCCTAAAAATTACCTACTTTTTTATTTATAATTTATGTCATTTTTAATAATATTTTACTTTAAAGGAAGGTATTTTGCATATTTTTTGTTCCAGGTACAAGAGTTAGAGTTTTGGAGAAAATGGAACAAAAATGGTGCACTTTGGAGTCAAATTGAGTAATGAAGAAAATTCTGACATGACGCATTTTGATGTTTTTCTATGCTCAATCTCATTTAAATTTATCACATATTTTTGAATGAATTACACTTTAAAGAAATGTTATTTTCATTTTTATCTTGTAGGTATAACACTTTGAGCGATTTGGAGCTGAAATGAGGCAAAATGGAGTGAAATGGGTGTGCTGCCACCAGGGTGTCGCCTAGGTGCCAGAAATAGTTGTGGACGGGTTCTAAATGCCCCAAAGAGGTTTTAAGCACCTTTTGTCACTTAGAAAGGCACCTTTTGGCATTTCAAACTCTCGAAACTTCCAAGAACATCCAGAGGTCATATATAGGATATGAGATGTTGATTTTTATCTTATTTGATTTTTATCTTATTGATTTTTATCTTATTTGGAGAGATTGGTGAGGGATTTTGAGAGATATTTGAAATGAATTATATGAACTTTGTGTGGATCAATAGGAGACTTCATTGGAGAGATTTTTATCTTTCTTTTAAAGGAAAAAACTTAGTATTGTGTTCTTCATTACCTTATAATTATTGTAAACACTTTTCTAGTGAATTTGATTTGATTTAAATTAAGTTGTCTAGTGTGTTTTCTCCATGCTTAATGAGTAGTTTTCCTTACTCCTCCTTGTGATGAGATTTAATCATGTGTGGGATTATAATGGTTTGAAGATTTCTTTTATTCCAAAATTGTGATGGTATTTTCACAGGTTCTTAATTTACTTTGCAAACTGATCACTTATAATGTTAAAATCTGTTACGAAACATAATGATCTAGGAGGGCTATGATTTCACTCAACTAATGAGTACCACACTAAACCTTGGATGAAGGGGATTCCACTTTCAAGGGGGAGTGCAAATAAATAGGGAGATAAATTTTGATAGGTGTACAATTGATGATTATAGAGTGATAAGTTATAACCTTTATCAATTTGGTCTTAATTCAGAACCTAAGTCCCTGGTTGGTTCTATAGAGATGACACAGTTGGTAATCTGGAGTGAGAGACTAGAATCTACTCAGCACAACCATATAATCAGGAACTTAACTTTAGATTAACCAATGTTCTTTATGCACTCGGGAGAGGGTAAATGATAGGAATGCTTCTATTTATCACAAAACCACATTTTATCCTTTAAACCTTCAATTCCTACACTGATTCTCATTGCAAGGGCAAATTTATTTTTATTATATAAGAACTTTTCAAAATTTAACCATTCTCTTTATATTTAATTTTTGTTTGATTTATTTAACTTTAAGTTTATAGTAATTAAGTAAATTTAGGAAAACCAAACTTTTAGAAAATTCCAAACAAAAACTTGATAGTAATAAATTAGAACTTATCCTAAGGGATTTCTTTCCTTACTTCTATGTAGTATTGATATTGTGTTGACCTCACTTTTGGTTGAGGTCTAGAAACTTCTTTAGTAGCCTAGGTCTAGCCATAAGACTTTCCTATTGACTAGTCTTAGAAAATTAGAAAAGATACCCCCACCATTAGAAATTCAAAACTTTTCTTTTTACTCAACTTGAAATTCCACATAATGATCTTAACCTCTAGCATTTAGTAGATAAGATCATTATAAGAGAATTCAAGAAGAGTCCCTATAGGATTACTTGGCTTTAGGGTCGACCTTGGGTGGTGACTTGGAACTAGGATACACCATATCTTCACAATGCATTAATCCATGGTTCATTTAGAATGGATATCTATCCAATTCTATGTGAAATGCCTAACTGGTCTCTTGCCCCTAGGCACCTCCAAATTACCTAACTACCCTTGGGACCCAAATTTAGCTAAAATTCCCAAATTTTGCCAAATTACCCAAAATTGATCAAAACCCAT
>NW_018165294.1:98538-172270 GCF_001263595.1 Phalaenopsis equestris
TAAAAAAAAACGTCCTTCCGAAGCGGGCAACAGATTTTCAATTCCGATGACCGACAGCTTCTTACGGGCAAACCCCACACCAAAAATAGTGCCGACATATTGGAGTTTTAAAGAAAGTCATATATTACGTGAAACGATAAGTATACTTACATAGAACCACTAGTGTGTGAAATATAAATCAATTCTAAATTCTATATCATATTCATTTTGCACACTAGTTACCTAAAGAAATGGGTCAAGTTTTTTGCCAGGAGACTAAGGCTTTGTTTGGGGCCGCTTTTTTGGCGCGTCGTGGCTCCAAACCACAATATGTTCCAGTTTGATTCGCAGCTTCGCTGCCGCAAGACGCTAAAATGGGCAGAAAGCCGGCCGTAGGATCGACCCCCCTGCCCCAGCTTTCGCCCCGCCAATATTCCAGTTTGCCCCTCCTCTCCACGCAAAGAAGCAGAGCAGCCTAGTGTTCCGCCTATGCGCCATCTTGTCATCTCTCCCTCGATCTCGTGTCTTCTTCTTCCTCGACCAGGAACAAACTTCGCGCCTTCTTCTTCCTCGACTAGGAACGAGCTCCGCGCCTTCTTCTTCTTCCTCGCCCAGGCTCCACGCCTTCTTCTTCTTCCTTGTTCGCTTTTCGATTCAAGCTACTGCACATTTTCTGTTAAATCAGTCGATAACAGCTTTAATGCTTTCAATTTCTTTGATTGTTAAGCCCTTTTGACTTTCCATTTTTCAGATCTTGAAGATATATTAATATTGAGTTTTTAATTATCTGTAATTTGAAATTTGCAAGTTTTTCCCCTCACTTTGTTTGTTGTTCTTTTCCTCGGAATTTTACCTTAAGTAACTCTATGGGGGATGTTAAGCTACTTCTGCAATTTAATTCAAGTACTAATGCAATCCAAATCAAATAAATCTGGTGGCATTATACCATCATTTTCCCATCAGCACCGTTTGCCTTTGTCCAACTGTTAAGGATTAGCATAATAAATATTTGTTTTTGCAAATATTCCGTGTGCATTATCTTAGTCTGTTAGCTTTGATGAACGCATTTTTTTCTCCTTTAGCATTTAAAAAAAATCAACTGGGTGTTAGTTTTGTAAATAAAAATGTTTGTAATTTTATTAGTTTTTTTTTTCTTTTTTGTTAGCACTTTTGATACTCACTGCTAAGTGAATGGTGTACTCATACTTTTGTTATGTTTTTAAATGAATTTTTACTTCTGAATTATCAAATATATCGTTGTCATAGTTCTGCTTTAAACAGCTTCACCAAACAAGGGCAGAATAGACATTTTTCCAGAAACAACTACCCCACAGTTGTTCTCACACAGCTATAACAAACAGACAACCAGCTTCCCCGCGACAACTTCCCCGCAGCAGCTTCCTGGAACTGCGCAGCTGCAACTGAAAAGCTGAGAAGTTGCAGCTGCGCCAAATAGAGTCTAAATAACTGTGTAATTGCGGGTCGTTTCATTGATTATTTACATTTTTATGGACAATTGATTTTGTTGAGTTATTATTTAGTGGCTTTGGTTTTTTCTTTTCGTTTGTTTCTTTGGTTATTTGATTTGGATACTATCCTTTCTAGCACGAACAATCTATATGTTATTATGTGTTTATTTCCTTTCTGCTAATTATACTCATCTTCATATTTGAAATATTTATTTAACATTGTTTGACGCATACTTATTACCTGAACAGTGCACTTCTTTAACATGGATTCACAGTGAGAGAGTCTGGGAAGAAAGTTTGCAATGACAGTAGTTTTGTTGTTCAAATACTACAACTCATACGTCGATCGAACTCCCTGCAAGACAAGGACTTATATTGGTGATAAATGGGTTGGAGAGCTACTAAAATGACACCCCAGAAGATTTTGTAACATATTCCGTATGATAAAACTTATATTTATGGATCTACTCGATGAACTACATAGACATCATGAACTCCAATGCTCCACAAGAATGACATCAAGAGAAATGTTAGCAATAACTCTTTAAATTTTATCACAAAATGAATCAATGTGAGGAGTAATAGAGTGATCCCAACATTTATCGGAGACAATTAACATATATTTCATAGTAGGTCTGAAAACTCTTGCTAGTTTGTCGGTAAAGATTATTAAGCCAGAGGATGCAACATTCGAGACCACTCCAATGAAGATTGCAAATGACTCGCCGTATATGTCATTTTTTAAGGTAATTTTTTTTAACATATTTTATTCAGACGTTAAAATGTCTTGTGTGACTATCACAACTTTATTTATCTAACAGAGCTATATTAGAGCGATTGATGGAACCCCAGGGATGTACGAGTATCCAATACTGAGAAGGTCGCATACATTGGACGGTGTGGATCACCCACCCAAAATTTGATGGTCATACGTGACTTCAACATGTGTTTTACTTTTTGTGATGGCTGGTTGGGAAGGCAGTCCACATAATAATTGTATTTTTGCTTTTGCGGTAAGAAATCGAAGACGGTTTCCCGCACCCACCTCTAGGTTTGTAAAGATATCATCCACATTTAGTTTACTTTAGTTTATTACTAACTATGGTATTTAGGAAAATTAAATATTACTTGGTTGATGGTCGACATTCATTATAGAGGGGGTATATGAAACCATTTTTTAATATCACATTCCTGATTTCAAAAGATCCAGCGGTGTTGCTCATGACAAGAAGGAAATGTTTAAAAAAATGAACTCCTCTTTACATTGCATAATTGAAAGAGCATTTGGCGTGTAGAAAAAGAAATGTGTCATATTATGTGATATGCCGACGTATCCATTTCCAAAGCAAGTGAAGATTGTAGTGGTCACGATTATGCTCCACAACTATGTTCGATGACATCATTCTTGAGCTGATGTAAACTTCATCATGACTGACGAAGACCACTTACAGTTCCCCCCGAAAACTTTTGATTATCACGCAGGACAAACTGTACCACAACCAGAAGTGGAATCATAGGAAGGTTACACCCAGGAAGGCGAAGGTGTCATGAAAATGACTGATTTGACAGAACACATTATAAACACCATCATTGGATATTGATTGGACGACTTTTGTTTATTTTATAAAGTTTATGTTTATTTTATGTCACTTGTATTATTGATATTTTAGATATTGTAAGTTCCATGTTGTTTGTAATTATTTTTCTCCTTTTTCAATTCTTCATTTTTTTTTGTGGGGTTGTGAGGTCCATGAGACGTTCGACCTTGTGAGCTCTTCTGGATGGCCTAATAGTCCATCTTAGTTGGTGTCACATGTGAAATCCTGATAAAGGAAACCAAGTCCCTATTTTATCTTTGATACTGAGGTTTTTGAGGTACTTCTGGATGATCTGTTTAGTCCCTGTTGGTTGGTGTCACATGTGAAATCCTGATAAAGGCAACCAAGTTCCTCTCTTCTTTCGATTATGGGGTTTTGAGGTACTTCTGGATGACCTTTTTTGGAAATATGTATATGTGATACACACGAGCTTGGTAGTAAGTGAGCTAAAGGCAATCAAGAACTACTATTTTATAAGATCTGCTCTCTTCTTATTATGTTAGGTTTGTGGTGTTGGTGTACTTAGTTTTCTGAGACCTCATACCCGCACAAAATTGTAATTGATTATTGCTTTTATTAATTTATGAAGTCCTCTTTTAATTTATCTTTCATTGATTATTGATTTTTTAAATATTGTAAATTTAATGCTATTTAAAATTGTTTTTTCTCCTTTTTTGATTGCTTTTTTTTGTGAGTTTGTGAGATCCATGATGAACGTTCAACATTGTGGGTTCTTCTGGATGTTCTGTTAGTCTTTGTTGGTTGGTGTCACATGTGAAATCTTGATAAAGGCAACCAAGTTCCTCTCTTCTTTTGCTCTTTTTTTTGGTGATATGCATATGTGACACATACAAGCTTTGTATTAAGTGAGCTAAAGGAAACCACAAACCTTTTTTTTTACAAGGTTTGATGTCTTCTTTTAATAACAAACTCGTTAGTTTATATGCTTTGTTCTCTAAGACCTAATACCTGCAAAAAAGTGTAATTAATTATTTTTTTTGCAATTTCAACTTCTATTATAACTAATGGATTGTCTTTTGAATTACCGTCTGGATTTTAAAACTAATATTATTATTTTTTTAATTATAATTTTAATTTTTTTATTAATTTTGATATTCATTGTTATGTGAGGTATGCATCTTATTTTTTGTACTGTTCTGAAGTCATTTTTTTGCTTCTTAAGTATCAAATATATTATTATGACAGTATGTTGCAAACAACATTACTGCATAGAGACGAAATTGTCATTTATTTAGAAATAACTGAAAAAAAACTGTTTTAAAACAACACATACCAAACAACAAACAAGTTTATCTGAATGAGTTGGTGATCAGCAGCTTATCTGGACCAACTAATTATCAACAGCTTATTAATAAGGTGGAGGTACTCCAAACAGTGTCTAAATCTGATAGAAACAAACTTAATATTAAATAAATAAATAAATAAATAAATAAATATATAATATACACTCTTCCAAAATTCCTCTGTTCGGAGCCTGGTTGACGTTCGGCAGGGTTTCCAAGAGCGCTAACATCGTCTCAGATGTCATTCGATCTGGTGCTTAAGCAGGCGTGCGAAGGGTGCGGGTCGCCGACGGATCTCTATGGGAGCAACTGCCGTCACAAAACTCTATGTCCTTCCTGTGGTAAAACCATGGCCGAGAACCGCACCCGCTGCAACATCTGCGGCGTCCCAATCACCAGGCTCATCCGGGTAAACGCTTTTTCTTCTCCTTGGTTGCTCGATTCTCTACATTTGTTTTTTATCTGCCATTCTCATTCCGATACCTACTAGTTTTGTTTGAAATCACAACCTCGTGTGGCATTTTAGATTTTCTTAACTGTGATAACTATGGTCTTTGTTTTAATCTCTATTTGATATTTATGTTAATTAATATTGGCGCTTCTAATGCTTTTGCAGGAGTACAATGTCCGCGCGAGTACTAGTACAGATAAGGCCTACTTTATAGGTAGATTTTGTACAGGTCTGCCGCCGTTTTCAAAGAAAAAGAATTTTGAGAATAAGTGGACAATTAACAAGGATGGTCTTCAAGGCCGTCAGCTGACAGATTCTTTGCGGGTATGCTGACATGAAAAATGCGGTTTTTTGAATGATAAATTATGTAATTGGAATGTTTCCTTCATGTGTTTCAGAGGATAGCGAAGATAAATGATCATTAGTTATCATTAGAACAAATTTTCAAGCCCCCCATTTCTTAGGGCAGACTAGTTTGTGCATAGTACTTGTTGCCATGTTGTGGATATTTGATGTTAAGAGAGTACTATTTTGTGATGTAATTATTAACTCAAGTCTAATCAGCATGTAAAATGTAGAAATTGCAATGCATTAATTAATTAGATTCTTTCATGACATGCTTTTTACCGTTTGTAATCCATCTTTGAAGGCAACAATGTAGTTCAAGATTTTGAAAGTATAGAACAAATTAAATTAAACTGAAGGTCAAAAGGTCTACAGCCATTTACCCTATAAAAATGGCGTGCCTAGTAAACGAAGCTCCCATTAATGTTGATTTGGAGGAGGAATTGATGTATTGATTTGAAGCTAATCTTAATGACATGATGCGAGTCTGCAATAAGAGGCTAGCATAGATAGGACCTTGTTATAGAAATTATCTTTAGAGTAATTCTAATGTTCTATGAATCCAAATAAAGTTAATTTGGATCTGGTTTCTTTTTGTAGTTGTCCTTTATCTCAAATTTGGCTCATTTTTTTGTGGACAGAAGGTTTCTTTTAATTAAGCTCTCTGTTGAACAAGAAGACAATTTTTTCGGGATATCTATCTATATATCTATCTATCTGTCTATCTATTTGTACAATAATGCTACAGGCCACTTTATACTCTGAATTCTTGTAAACAAAGAAAATCTTTTGTTTTCTATTTATGCAGGGATCCACAATATCTAGTGGTTGACAAGCAGCTTTTGAGATGATTTTTGGCAACTTTATTTGTAGGTTTCCATGGCTATTAGCAGTTGTTTTGCATTGCAGGGGGAGGAAATCTGGTTGTTCATTTGTCTCAATAGGAGAGATATAGAAGAAGACAAAAGAAGGAATTGGGAGTAGGGGTGTAAATAAGCCAAACACGAGCGAGTTCGGGCTCTAGGGTGTAAATAAGCCAAACACGAGCGAGTTCGGGCTAAACACGAGCGAGTTCGGGCTCTGGTTCGGGCTCTACTCGTGTTCAACTTGTTAAAAAATATCATTGTTCGTGTTCAACTTGTTTACTTAACGAGTTGTTCGCGAATAATGAGCCATTTGACAACCCTAATTATGCAGCCATAGAATGTTAAGGGTAGGGGCAATATTTAAATAATATTATTTATATTAAAACATTATTTAAATATAATTTAATATATTTTTATTCTATTTTTTAATTAATAATTTTAATTGATTATAAATCTTTGTAGCCTTGTAGTCAATTAAATTATTATAAAATGTGTGTGTGTGTGTGTGTGATTTAATTTTTTCGAGCCAAAATGAGCTGAACACAAATTGTTCGCGAAAAATATGTTGTTTTGACAGCCCAAATTGGGGTAGTTTTATTCATAAGCAAAATACAACACAAATTTATTCAAAATGGTTCTAATTATATCCTAAATTAACTCTACAATCAAGTGAAATCCTATTTTGAGCATAAAAATAGAAATTCATTGAAAACATGTCTCAAATTCATAACTTATCTTAATATAAGGCTTGCTGGCCAATAAGGATTCCTGGACTAACTGGTCATCATATCCTGGTTTCTTTTATATCTCTATCAAATAGTCCAATCTTCCTTGCTCTTGGTCTTGATTACAATATTTTTTATTACCCAATTTTACCTATAAACTCATGTTTACTTGATCGTCAGTCTCAATAATGTGGTTTGAGAATCAACACCAGTAGTTCTCTTTATCAAAGGATTGACATTTAAATTTCAAATATTAATATTCCTTTGATCTCCTTATAATCTGATGCCCATGTATTGATTATGGACAATTCGATTGATCATTTATTTGATATGGTCCCCAGATTATGGTTCCTCATTTTAGTAGGATTTTGTTGCCTTGAAATTATAGTTTCATCTAATGGAGGGCTACTTGTCTAACCTTCTTGCCATATTGTTTTGATGCACCATGCAATTGGATTTTTTTGATGATGTGACAAGGCTCCCTTTGAGCAGTAGTATTTCATGCTCTATTAGTAGATTATTTATTGCACAAAAGACTTATCCAGGTTCGTCATCCAGTATAGAAAGCTCGAGTGTTGTCAAGTTCACCTGTAGTATAGTTCCATGTATGGCTGTAATTTCGATTGACAGGCATTGTATCCTATCTTTTTTACAATATATAGTGGTCCATGCTAGAGTGGCTTCAATTTTACTTCGTCTCCCATGAGTCTATCTTTGTCCAAAACGCGGCTAGAAAAGATCACCCACTTAGAAGTTCACTTTCGTATCATGTCAATCATGCTTTTCCTTGACCTTTTTTTTTTTTAATTTCTTTGCAGATATTTCTTCCATGGCATGTGAATTTTGTAAATGTTTTCAATGAACTTTTACGCTTTTCCTTGATCAACTTCAATCCCATCATTAGTTGTAGGAGTGATGGAGAAGTAGAGATTGAATGAGATTTGAAACGGATAAACCAAACATAACTAAAAGGGAGCTTATCATTGAAACTGTGTATCTTAGTTGAAAACGAGTTGTATTCAAGGTAGGCTAGCATCCTTACTCTTGAGATGCTTGATGTTGGAGCCTTGTATGAGATGCACCATCATCTAGCCTAGCGCCTCTGGTTGATCATTTGTTTGTAGATGAAAGATGGCGTGTGCTCCTCTTTAGTTTTGTATCCATCATGACCAGCAATGCCTCTTAGGAATGGATAAAGAGCTGTCTAGCTTTGTTTGACATAATGAAATTGGGAAATCCAAAGTGTCGTCAATAATTTATTTATGGTGACATTCTTGCAGGAATGAAGATTGATATCTTGGATCAGTGATCCACGATCACAAAGAGGTAGTGTCTAATGAAGTCCATGGGCGGCTTGGCATAATTAGTTGTGTGCATAGCCCAAGCTTCCATTTTACAGATTTGGAGGTGTTCAAAGTATGCACTCTTTCATGAATTTTCTCAGGTCTTATTGCATATTTAGCCAGTAAATGTAGCATCATAAGTTGAACAACAGCTTGTTCACTCCAAAGTCTTTGACTGCATTTGATAAACATGCTTCCATCATCCGTCATTCTCAATTACTTGTATCAACTTTTGTACATAGGCATTCTCTCCATTTGCACTCTGAAGGGGACATGTTTCCCAAGACTTTCAAGGTCCTGTTGAGGAAAGGGATCGTTCTAATGCTGTTCCTTATGTATTTGTGCACAGTTGGTTCAACCTGCACATTAATACCAAAACATGAAAGCGTAAGTGGTGATTGAAAGTGTTCTATTCATTTTATCGGTTATACCTTTATTGCACCTAATTCTCAGTTCAAGCTATTAGAGATATGCAACCATTCTATGTGTCTAGTGTACCAACCTAGCTTGGAAGCTTGATTACCCATATGGGAATGTACGGTTGGACAAAAATTTCATAAAGATATTTATTCATATGTTCTTCCTATATTAACAACTTCCAACTTATCAAAAGAGCCACTAAATTCAAGTAAATTAAAAGTAAAGTAATTCTAATATAAGTACCGTTCTCTTATTTGGTTGCGTTTGTGGTATATAGATTTTTTTCTTATATTATTTTCTTTTATGATATTTTATCCTGAAATATTAATTTACATAATAATTATGGGTTATCTATAACTTAGTGGATTTAACTAACCTCTAAATTCCAATAACATAAAGGAGTTTGAAAAATAAACTATATGCTTATTAAAATAAACAAATTTCTATGACTTCATTTGTAGTTCATTTTACTGAAAGATGACCACATAAATGCCTTTATCCCACTAAGTGGGTTTTGCTACGTGAATCTTTTTTCTTCATTGTATCTTATTAAATGTCATATTTTCGTTTAATTCTACTAAATTAAGATCATGTTTTATACAACGCGCCCAAGTCTTTTTATGTCCGCATCTAACTTTCTTAACATAAGGCAAGTTTTTAGATCAGTTACTCTCCTAATTGTGTCATCAAATGGTCAACGTTTAACGTGACTAAACCATCTAAGGCGACTCTTTGTAACCTTGCCGGCTGCTGGAGCTACTCCCCCTTTACCGATATGCTCATTTTGTATTTTGTTTCTAATTATAAAGCCACTCATCCACATTAGCTTTCTCATCTCAGCATAAGTTAATTTTATGCTTCCCTTTTACAGGCCAACATTGTGTGCCATAAAACATTGTAGGTCTCACTATCATTCTTTAAAATTTTCCTTTAAATTTAAGCGGTACTTTTCTATCACACAATCGGCCATATACATTCTTTACCTTTAACCATCCAACTTGAATTCTACTATTAACATCTACATCTATATCACCATCACTTTGAACAATTGGCCATAGATATCTAGAACGTTCCCTCCTTTTAATAACTTGATCACTTATTATTATAACCCCGCTACTAGATCTACTACTACTAAAATTACATTCCATTGTAGATCTACTCAAATGAAAACCTTTAGACTCTAAAGTTGACCTCTATAATTCAAGTTTTTCTTGAACCATCTCTAGTCTTATCCATATAAAAGATTTCATTAGTGAAAAGCGTATATCAAGATACATCCTCCGGTAATGTCCAGTAAGAATATCCATCACTAAAGAAAAAAATATGGGCTTAAAGCCTATTCCTAATGTAATCTAGCTAAAATAGGAAAATAAGTAATTAATCCTCCTTATGTTTGAACACAACAACTCTACTATATATCGTTAATGGCTTGAATATAAGCAATATCAATACTTTTCTTAAAACTCCCTAAATTACCCTTGGAGCCTTATCATAAGTTTTTTTAAATCAACAAAAATTATATGTAAATCCTCCTTGCTCTCACTGTACTTCTTCTTTAAACCTCTCAATAAATATATAAATTTCATGGTACTTGGCCAACATTAATCCAAACTGATTTAGAGAAATTTTTATATCACTTCGTAACCTATGTTCAACCACTCTCTCTCCCATAACTTTAATGTGTGACACATTAACTTAATTTTTCTATAATTTACACACCTTTGTGCATCCCTTTTATACTTTAAAATAAGAACCAATTAACTATTTATCCATTCATCAAACATCTTTTTAATTTTTAAAGTAATATTAAAAAATTTAGTAAACTAAGCAATTCCCATATCACCTAAATATATATTTTTTAAAGTCTCCTCAACTTCCATTTTGCTAATATGATGATTGAAATAAAAATTTTTGCTATTATCTAAGATATTAACATCACTAAAATCAATCATGTTCTCACAATTTTCATTGAAAAATTTATCAAAATATTTCATCTCTTATATTAAATATCATCATCTAAGAAAATTACTTTTTGGATTTCATCCTTAATACATTTTATGTGAACTAAATTTTATTTTTTTATTTCTTTGCTTGTCTAATTTATACATATATCTTTCATCCTATTCAGTATCTAATTTATTATAAAATTACTAAAAGCAATAGTATCACAAGTTATTCTCTTTAGACTCACTATGAACATGAAATATTTTTTGTAGTTTTTCAAGCTTTTACATCTAAAAAAATTTTTATAATAAAATTTCCTCTCTTTTTTCACAATATTATTTCACTACTAACTATTTTTATTAATTAAAGTTTTTCTTTTTTGATTCTCCCTGCATATTTTTTGCAAATGTTTAATAATACTTATTATTTTATCCCACATAGTATTATCTTCTTGAATATTCAAAATTATATATCTGAACTTTACTCATAAAAAGAATTTTATTTGTCTTTTAAATTCCCCAATCAAATTTTATTGTAATATTTTGTTGTATTTTTATCTTTTAACCCTTTGCTTTAAATTCATAACTAATAATCTATGTTAGGTATTTAAATCTTTTACTTAAAAAGACTTTTCAAGATTTAAAATCTTGACGATCCATTTTTCTCATAAGGAAATGATCAATTTGTGTTTTATTAAATTCTTTTTTATAAGTGATAATTATCTTTTTTTTTTAATAAATTATAAGCAATAACAAAATTATTACGACAACAAGCCTTTATCCCACTAAGTGAAGTGGGGTCGGGTACATCTAAGTGGGGTCGGGTACATGAATCCTTTTTCTCTATTTTGTCCTATTTAGTGTCATATTTTCATTTCATTTTAATGGATTAAGATCATTTTTTATAAAATATGCCCAAGCCTTTTTAGGTCTTCCTCTATTTTTCTTAATATAAGTTGAATCTAAAACATCTACTTTCCTAACCATATCATCAGATGGTTGATGTTTAATGTGACCACACCATCTAAGACGACTGTCTCTAATTTTGTATGCAACTGGAGCTATGCCAACCTTTTCACGGATAGATTCGTTTTGCATTTTGTATCTAGTGTCAAACCACTCATCCACCTAAGCATTCTCTTCTCAGCAACACTTAAATTTGTTTTATGCTTCTCTTTTAAAGTCTAAAATTCTGCCTGCACCATAAAGCATTGCAAGTATCTCCACCATCTTATAAAAATTTTCCTCAAGTCTAAACACTAATTTTCTATGACATAATAGGCCTAACGCATTCCTGCACTTCAACCAACCAACCAAAATTCTACTAATAACATCCCCATCTATATCACCATTACTTTGAACAATAGGCCTGAGATATTTAAAATGTTTACGCTTGTTATGATTTAATCATCCATGGTTACAACTCTGTCACTAAAGCTACTATTACTAAAATTACATTCCATGTATTCAGTTTAGATCCTCTCAAATGAAGGTCTTTAGACTCCAATGTAGACCTCCATAATTCAAGTTTTTTCTGAACTTCTTCTCTAGTCTTATCCATAAGAAGGATATCATAAGAAAATGACATACACCAAGGTAGATCCTCCTCTTTATGTCCAGTAAGAGCATCCATAACTTAAGAGCATCAAGTTAAAAGATATGGGCTTATAGTCGATCCTTGATGTAATCTAACTTAACTAGGAAAATATTTGGTAAATCCTCCTGTTCGAACACAAGTAATAGTTTTAGTATACATATCTTTAATGACTTGATTAGAAGTCATTATCAACACCTTTCTTTTCTAGAACTCTGTAAAGAACTTCTCTTGGAACCTGATAGTAAGCTTTTTTCTAAATCAATAAAAAACATATGTAGATCCTTCTTTCTCTTTCTGTCAATAAATGTATAGCTTCTATAGTAGACTTATCTGACATAAATCCAAACTGATTATGAGAAATCTTTGTATCACTTCTTAACCTAAGTTCAGTTACCCTCTTTCATAATTTTAAAGTATGCATATTAACTTTATTTTTTTATAATTTGCACACTCTTGTGCAACTCTTTTATTTTTAAAAGCGGGTAACAAAATACTCTCTCCACTCCTCGAGCATCGTCTTGGTTTTTAAAATAATATTAAAGAGTTTAATAAGCCAGGAAACTCCCAAATCTTCTAGATATTTTCACATTTCAATAGGAATATCATCAAGTCCTACTAGTTTTTCACCTTTAGTTCTCTTTAAATCCTCATCAACTTTCTTTTTACTAATGCGATGGTAAAAATTAAAAAAAATATATTATTAATTATATTAAGATCGCTAAGGTCGATTGTATTTTTAAAAGCTTCATTGAAAATTTTATCAAAATAGCTCGCACACTTACGTTAAATATCTTTATCTAAGAACAATATTTTTTTATTTTCATCTTTATTACACTTTACTTGAATTAAATCTTTACTTTTATTTTCTTTTTGTTTGACTACTAATTTATACATATTGACTAATTTATACATATATTTTTCACTTTCTTTAGTATCTAATATATTATAAAGACCACTATAAACAAAATTCTCAACGTCACAAATTGTTCTCTTAGACTTCTTATAATTCACCTTATATTTTTTTTAACTCTCTAAGTTTTACATTTAACCAATTTTTATAAAATAACTTTTTATATTTTATCTTTTCTTACATATTATTATTCCACCACGAACCATCTTTATTTATATATTTTTTTTGATTCTCTAAGCACATTTTTTGCCACTAGTTTAATATTTCTTGTTATTTTATCCCACAAAGAATTAGCTTTTTCATGAACATTCCAAATGATGAAATCTTAAAGTTCCCCCATCTAGTTTGATGACAATGTTTTATTATATTTTTTATCTTACAACTCTTCATCTTAAAACCTGGAACTAATAATCGATGTTGAATACTTAAATTTTTACTTTGAATGACCTTACAATCTTTACATTCACAACAATCACTTTCTCTCATAAAAAATAATCAATTTATGTTTATTAGATACATTCTTATGAGTAATAATGTGTTCATCTTTTTTCTTAAATAAAGTGGTAGCAATAACAAAATCATAAGCTAAAGTAAAATCTAATATGATTTTACTTTCTTTATTAATCACTTCAAATCTATAGCCATCATGAATATTTCTAAAATCTTCATTTAAATCTTCCTTAATAAAATTCTTTCTTCAAGAGGTATCATTTGTAATAATTCTTCTAGATCATTTCAAAAGTTTTTTTTGAACCTATATCTAAATTTACTTGAGGAGCATAAACACTTATAACATTAAAATCTTAGTATCAACAACAATCTTTAAAGCTATAATTTTATCTCTAATGTTACTAATTTTTCCAAAATTATCTTTCAAACTCTTATCTATAATTACACCTACACAATTTGTAGTGCGACTCTTACCTGAATACTAAAGTTTAAAATTTAAGCTATCAATCTCCTTAGTCTTTTTCCTATCTATTTAGTTTCTTGAATGCATAAGATATTTATCTTTTTATGAACCATAGTATCTACAAATTTCATTAACTTACTTGTTAGAGCACCTTTATTCCAATATCTTATTCTAATATTAGTTTCATGAACTAACTTATTTGCCTACATCTATCAATAATGAGATTACCTATATTCCAAGATCCTATGACCCTTGCTTATTTGACATTACACCCGGACACCGGTATAGCGGCCCTTGCACCTTTTCACTGTATTTATGTCATACAGTGTCTCACTTTCAGGGGAAGTCATATCATTTACATAATGATTTAAAGTATTTATGTCATGATTTTTTGACCGATATTTTATGCTGGCTGTCGACTATCTAATTTAATCAACAATTTTTCGCATTCGGGGCTTGGGACCCGATAATGATGATGTTTAATAACAAAATTATAAGCTAAAATAAAATTTAATATAATTTAACATTCTTTATTAGTCACTCCAAAATTATAGGCATCATGAATACTTCTAAAATCTTCTATCATCATATTAACATATCCATTTAAATCTCCTTCAATAATTTTTTTTTTCAAAACATATCATCATATCAAATTATTTTTTTTGAATATATATTCAAATCCACTTGGAGAGCTTAAACACTTATAGCATTACTAATCTTAGTATCAACAACAATCTTTCGAGCTATAATTTTATCTTCAATTCTATTAATTTTTATAATTTTATATTTCAAATTGTTATCTATAATTATACATATACCATTTCAAGTATGACTTATACCTAAATACTAAATTTTATAATATAAACTATCAATGTCATTAATTTTTTTCCAACCTATTTAGTTTCTTAATTATATAAGATATTTTTGTATAATAATATATTATCTTATTAATTTTATTTAATATGCTAGTTTCGTCATAAGAACACCATTTTAATTGCACCAATTAAGATATTTGAATACCAATACTTTTTTTTTTTCATTTTACGCACATGAGTATCTTTGTATCTTCAATTATTTTTCATAACATTCAATATTTCTTTATAATAAACAATGAAAATGATAAACGAAATATATATGTTGACAAACCTATAGCATTCATTCATTTCAACATGACCAATGCAGTTAATAGATTAGATAATCGTGATTTAATTTTCAATAACAATTCATTGAACAAGTATCAATATAGTTTGATGCCTTTGATTTAGGAGAAATGATAATATTATTTTAACTTCGAAGTAGGAGTACTCGCCATAACTTTAGAAGATATTATTTTTAAAGGAGTGTCGCCAGCTGTGGCCTGTTGGTAGAGTAGCCTCATTGAAGGTCGTAAGTCCCTTCAGGTCACGTGTTCGATTCCCCCTCTGGTAAGTTTGTCGGTAGTGATAATATATATATATATATATATATATATATATATATATCTGTAATTCCTTAATTTTATTGAATTAGTATGTCGCCATTGACCTTTAAAATTTTTAGTTGATTATATTAAATGATCTTGAAATTTAACTTCTATTTTTTCTAATTTTGTTAGATCTTATATTCATTTAACATAAATTTATAATTACAACTTTAACATTAAGCATATGCACCTCCTCATTTAGTTAAACTAAGGTTCTAATAAAAATTTCTAATTCTATTTTGCCTACATTTTACTCTTTGCTTTATAAAAGCCAATGCTATTAGAAGAAATTTAATTTTTTTTTCTAAATAAAAATTGCAATATGGGTTTTGCCGAACAAAATCTTATTTAAGTCCTCATTCTAAATTTAGGAAAAAATGTCAACCTTCCTAAAGCTTAGCTCTTTTCACAATTCTTAGTTTGCATGCTCATTAGCATAGGATAACACATTGATTGCGATCTTGCCCTGATGTTCGTACCACTCTTGCTTACGTGTTTGTCCTTGATCTTAGCTCACCCTTCATCTTACTATTGCTTGCTTTGTGCTTTCTGCCTCTTGGTTCTATCCCTCGTGCTCTCTCTTTCTTCTCTCTCTCTCTCTCGCTCTTTGTACGCTCGCATAAGGTTTGTCTCCCTTTTTTCTCCCATTTAATAATGTGGAACTAATACTAGTCGGTTCAAATACCATTATTTTCTTAAGGCAAATGGGGATTTTCAATCTTCTTCACTTACAAAATTTCTTTTTCAAAATTAGCATCAAATTATGGCATTATCTCTTCATTTCAATAACATTATCATGAAATAAATCCACAAATTGCTACTAAAAACTCACAATACTATAACAACATCAATATACATATTTAACTTAACAAAATATTTGATTTAAAGAAACTTGTTGATGTATTTTTTGCCTTAATTACATTTTATCCAACATTATCAAGATCAATATATTTATTATGCTTCTGCTGAATCATAGTATAAATTCTGGTTGCATATTCTATCTTGGTTGATTTTGAATCGGAGAGGTTTTTGATTTTATCATCCATTATTTACACTTTTTTTTATGAATGGGATTTGCTTGATTTTAATTTTTTTATAGTTTTCTGATCAAGTATGGTGCAAGACCTTATTATTTGCCCAGGTTGATGACATCAATAATAAAAGTTGGACCTAACGAATATTCACTTATATGGTATTTTTAAAATTCAGCTTTGGATTTCATGGTACTACACATCATATCACTATTTACTCTATTGAAATGAGCTTGGATTTTTTCCAATTTAATCTTTCTAAGTTGCTTTCACCTATGTTTCTCTTCTATTTTTTTTGCTTCCGAATAATTTGAAGTCTATATCTTTTCTCCTGACTTTCTCCACCGATCCGTAATAATCATCTATCTGCGAAGGTATGAATGGTTGTTTGATTGCATCTTTCAAAGCACATAAGAATTGATGACATTTTTTTGTCTGCATTTGGAACTAGTCGTATATCTTTGACAATTTTGTAGCTTCGCCTTTAATACATAACCGATTATTCTCTTTACCCAAGTCCAATAAAACATTCTAGCATTTGTCTTTGTGTAAAGAGATATAAGTTATTATCTAAAAGGTTCAACAAAGTCATCCTAATTATCTAGTATATTTGATATTTCTCCCAACTTATCCGAAGGTTGCCCTTTCTACCATTGTTCTACTTCTCTATCTAAATTAAATGCAGCAACTTGCATATTTCTTATCTGCTGACAAAATATTTTGTTAAGTATCTTCTCAATAAGTAGTAAGCAATTTTTGTTTCCATTAGATCCCCCAACTCCATTGAATAATGTTGGTTGTAAATCCCAGACAATTTTAGATATTTGTTCATTACAATGGTATTGTTACTTCAAGTGGATTGAGATCATGACTTCTAGACTATCATCATTTGGGTAAGAGCATTGGTGTTCACAATAACATTATGTGGTATTTTGCCTCTCCATATTTTTGCATCTCACCTCCTTTCGTTCTGTGCTAAAAGAATGTTAGGTAATTAGAGTTAATGTATAATCACACCCAAACCTCAGAAATTTTTTGAGAAAAAACTTGGTAGTACTGTTTTTTAAATATATATTTGTAATACTTTAATTCAACCTCAGGTTTGATGCCCCTTTTGTCAAGATTCTGCCATAAAATATTAATTATTAAGACGGGAATAAATTATCAGATAGAGATTTTTTAAATTCATTTACTAGATATTTGTTCATGATTATTTCCTATATTAAAAACCTTCAACACATCGAGAAAGTCACTAATATAGACTTCAAACCAAATCATAAGTGAACTAATCCTAAGCATAAGTATCAGTCTCTTGTTTGGCCACTTTTGCGATATGCAATTTCTCTTTTTCACTATTTTTTAAATTTTATCCTCAAAATATTAATTTAAATAATAATTATGCGTCAAAGATTTCTCATAATCAATTTGGATGTGAACGTGTTAGATATCTCGGGTCTATTGTTCAAAGTGATGGTGATATAGATGGGAATGTTCTTAGTAAAATTCAAGTTGGTTGGTTGAAGTGGAGGAATGCTTCGGGCCTATTCTGTGATAGAAAAGTACTGCTTAAACTGAATGAAAAATTTTATATGATGATGGTGAGAGCTGCATTGCTCTATGGTGCTGAATGTTTGCCTTTAAATGAGGAGCCATAAAACAAAGTTAAGTTTTGCCGAGATGAGAATGATTTGGTGAATGAATGGCTTTACACTTAGAGACAAAACGCGAAATGAATATATCTGTGATAGGGTTGGTGTAGCTTCAGTGACAGACAAAATCAGAGAGATTCGTCTTAGATGGTTTGGTCACATTAAACGTCAACCATCTGATGATTTGATTAGGTGGGTAGATGTTTTATATTCGACTTATGTTAAGAAAGACATAGATAGACCTTGGAAGACTTGGGCATACTGTATAAAAAATGATCTTAATTGATTAGAATTAAATAAAAATATGACACTAAACAGGATGCAATGGAGAAAAATGGTTCATGTTGCTAACCCCACTTAGTGGGATAAAGGTTTTGTTGTTGTTGTATCAATAAATCATTGGATATGATATTTCTTTAAATGTTAATAATATAAAAGTAGTTTGTAAAACAATTTAGATGTTTATTAAAGTAAATAAATCAGTATGAATTCAGTTCATTTAAAGATGACCATATAAATTTCTTTGAGCATTTTGTTGTATAGTAATTATATTAATACAAAATAAATTATATAATATCTATTTCATTTTATGATAGTACATTCATCACTAGAGTAAATCATATTATTTAAGATACTTTACTATCAATATTTTTTTATTTTATGAAAACGAGTATTTTAGCATCCCTAGTTAGTGTCGTAAGTGAGTGAATTTCTTTAGTAAATTTGCATATGTTAGCTCTCCAATATATTCATTTCATTCAATACTTTTTATAATAAACCATCCAAATAGTAAACAAATTAAACATATTGAGATATCTATAGCATTCATTTCAATGTGACCCACACTTTCAATAGAAAGGTTAATTATAATTTATTTTGGAATAACAATTGATTGAACTATTAAATATCATTTGATATATTTGGTTTGGAGTAGACAATGTTATTACAATAACTTAGAAATTGGTGTGCCCCACCTTGACCTCTAAAGATTTTTATTTTCGGTTTGTTTTCTTTATATTTATCTCCTTTAATTTGAAGCTTATAATACTTTAGAAAGTATGCGCGTTTATTATTTTGTAATTTTAATCACATTAATTAATTATTCTTAATCAATCTATTTTTATTTGAGTAGTTAATTAAGATTAATGTTTACAGTCTTTTCAATTTAAAACCAAACATACTATTTTTATTGGACTATTAATCTTGCAACTTCTAAAACAACAATACATAACAATAATTTTGTTTTATCATACTCATTTTCTATAGTCAATATATGTGATTGAAAATACAATTGTTTATTTTGCCTAATTTCTTAAAAGTTCTCCTATAGTTATCATATTTACTTTCCCTTTAAAATATAATATATATACATCATCCAATAAATCTTTAATTTTGTTAAATAGCTATGTTGCCCCCTAACCTTTAAAATTTTTAGTTTACCACATGTTATAACATTGAAATTTTATTTTATTTTTTTCAAATTTTATTAAACCATATGTTGAATTTCTCCCTCTTCTAGGGTGGGGCCTACTCACTCTCTAATCATATTAAAAAGTTAAGGCACATAGATTAGAGCCTTGGATTGTTGGATCAAATTTTCTATGACTCACATTAATAATCCATGTGCTTCCCTATAAGGTCATCGACCTCGTTTTATTTTTTCATTTTTAATTTAGTTCTATTCTGTAATGACCCTTGAAGATATATATACACTTCAGCTCTTGTGTAAAATAAAGACTAATATTTTTGAGAGCTTTCTATATAATTTTTTATTTTCTACATGGTTTTAGAGCATGGTTCTTTTACTAAGTTTAGGTTTTTCCACTTCCAACATTTTTATTTATGACAGGTCTTTTTATTCACTGTCTGAGTTCTTTAATGTTGCTTCAAAGAATTCTACTATGGTTAATGGTAAAAGTTAGACTAAAGAAGAACTTTGGGGATTTCAAACATCTTATCATTTGAATGACAAAAGGTATTATAAATGGTTCCAAATCATGAAGACCTTTCTAAAATGAAAGGAAAATATTCAATAATTTATAAATCTACCTCCCGAGCCTAATGATCTAAGGTTTTTATTTTGGGAAAAATTGGATTCTATGATCATGACCTGATATTGGAACATCATACCACCTGGGATTAGTGGACCGTTTTGTTTCTTTCTACCTTAAAAGTGGTTTGGGTTGTAGTTAAACAAATCTATTCAAGGTAATAAATGCTTCACATATCTATGAAATCATAATAAATCACACAACTACCAAATCAGGTAATCTTCCTGCATTGTATATTTTAATGTAATGAAAGTTTACTATTTGAAGTTGGACTATTACCAAAATTTCAAGATGTTATGCTATCAGAATGCGGCGATTGTCAAACAATTGATGGAGCGAGATAAATTTTTTCACCCGATGGAATTTAATAATGAATTTAATCAAATTTGAATACAAATCTTAAGTAGAGAAAATTTTTATTCTCTAAGTGAAATATTTTCTCTTGCACGGGCTAAGGAAGGACAAGGATGATTAATTGTCCTTCCCTCTATATATTTGCTATAACTTATGAATCCTAAGGTAAGGATAATTTATAAAAGGACATAATTTTTTCAAATATAATTATTGGTGCAACTACTGCAAAGAGTAAAGTCACATCAAAGAAAGATGTTGCAAACTTCATGAAAAGCCTCAAGGCTATGAAGTGAACAAAGTAATAAAAAAGAACATACTTGCCTGGTGGAGTTAGAAGGGTTCAACTGAGAAGAGATTGACATTAATGAATTTTCCTAGAAAAATCGTCGATATCTTACTTTTTTTTGCTTATAATGATACAATATCTAATTCTTATGTTTTGAATGCCTCAAATAATTCTCCTTCTTAGATCCTAGAATCAGGAGCCACTCACCACATGACAAATCTTGTTCGTATGTTCCAGTCTTACAAACCATGGCCGAAGAGAGAGACATCTTAATTTCTCCCAGCCTCACTAATGTATTCCATACCCTTAACTTTAATCTATTATATATCCACAAATTTACAAAAGCTCATAACTGCAAAATTATATTCTTTACTGATCATTGTATTTTTAAGGACCTCATTATGGGGAATATGATTCAAAATGCTAAAGAAAATGATGTGTTTTACCTTTCTTGAGGATCGAGATCAATTGTACTGCTCCTTCAACATTTACACAATTGACATCATCTGAACATGCTATTATAGATTAGAACTCTTCTACAATGAAAATTTTTTAATGTATGTTTTCCATTTTTTCATAAATACAAATATTTAAAATTTTCATTATGAAACTTATAAAATTAGTAAACACCATAGTGTTTTTTTTTTTTGAAAGTAACTTTAGATTTTTTTATTGTTTTGTTAATTCATTCTGATATTTGTGAACCCTTTAAAACCCCAATATCTCCAAAGCTATTGGTTTTTTTACTTGTATTGATGATTGCACTCAAATGGTATTGGTATATCTAATTAAACAAAAATTCAATATTAGTTTGTTGCTCCCCATATTTAAAGTTGTGATAAAGAATTAATTCAACTTTAACATTAAATTTTTTTTCGGATTGATAATGCTTGTGATTATTTTCACTGCATATTATTGTCATTCTTTTAAAATAATGCATTATCCATCAATCTTTTTATTCTGACATTCTTCAACAAATTGGAGTGACAAATAGAAAAAAAAATGCCACTTTTGGAAGTCACTATGACACTTCTCTTCTAAAATCAAATGATAAAATAATATTATAGAGAAGTAGTTCTAATAAGTATATATTTAATCAATAAAACATCCTCTAGAGTAATTGATTATAATATTCTTTTAAATTATTTGATTGTGTTATTTCTTACAAACAATTTCTCAAACATTTATCCTAAAGTTTTTGGATGTATTTCCTTTATCTTCATATCCATAAATAACTTAGGAAAAAAGTCATTCAAGAGGTCTTATTTGTGTATTTATCTGATCTTCTGTCACACAACAAGGGTATAAGTGCTATTATCCACTAGCAAAAATAAAAAATAAAAAAAAAACATTTCAATAGATGCCATTTTTTATGAAAGCACGACTTTTTCACTCAAACTCGTCTTTAGGGAGAGAATTTCTAACTTGAGGATAAATTTAATGATATTTTTTTTTTTATCTTAACATACCTCAAGCTTGAAATCTGATAAATGCAAGACTTGTACCAACTATAGTTCTTTAGGTCCATATGAGAAGGAACAAACCCAATAAAAATCTCTAAGAAGTTTAGAACTTAGAACTATTACCAGGTATTAATAATCAACCCACTACTAATTTATATCCTATCTCTTATTACATTTTTTTCATTAATGTTTTACCTCTCCTAAAGTCTTTTAACCAACATCAACACCAACCCCATTTTTAATATGTTTATATGGATTAACCATTAGAATTTGATAGTTTATTAAAAAAGAATTAGGTATGCAAATTGAAAAAGATTTTATACGAGTTAAAATAATCATCAAGAGCTTGAGTTGGCATATTTGTGAATGCTTTGGTGGGAGTTGGATACAAACAAGGCTAAGAAAATCATATTCTTTTCATAAAACATTCTCTTGATAATAAATTCCAATCCTTATTGTATATGTTGTGATATGAGAGTTATAGGAGATGACAATCAATAGAAAGAAGGTACTGGAAAAATTTGTTGAAGAATTTGAAATTAATGAACTAGACAAATTCAAATATTTCTTGGACATAGAAGTGACTCAATTTAAACAAGTGATATTTCTCTCCCAACAGAATTATGTCATAGATTTACTGAAAGAAACCAAATGGATAAGAGTGTAAGCAGTGTGAAACTCCAATTAAATTAAAATAAATGTTGTACTTCAATGAAGAAGGAACTGATGTAAATACAGGATAATATCAAATATTAGTAGGACAATTAATCTACTTATCACTCACCCGCTTTGACATTGCATTCGTAGTAAGTTTAGTTAGTCAATTCATGCTTAAAGATTGAGTAAGTTCAAGTCGATTATAAGAGTATCAAATGTTTTAAATCATGCTCAGGAAAATGAATTCTATATAAAAACATGCTAACTTACAAATTGAATGATATACAAATGCGGACTATGTTGGATAAATACAAGTCCTCTTTAGGAATATTGTACATACTATGGAGGAATTCTCATAACATAGAGGAGCAAAAACTAGCCTTTTATTTCAAGGTTAAGCATTGAAGTCGAGTTTGGAGACATTGTCCAAGGGATCTGTGAACTTATATTGATCAAAATTATATTAAAAGATTTAAAAATCAAACAGGAATAGCCTATGAGAATATATTGTGAAAACATATTGGCCATCAACGCTGCACACAATTTAATACAATATGATCATCCTAAGCATGTTGAAATTTATGGGCACTTCATAAAATAAGAAATTAGAAAGTGGATTAATTTACACTGCATATGTGCTTGTAAGGAATTAATTGGCTGACATATTTATCGAACGACTATGTATGCATCCTCAGATTTAAAAATATCATTAGCAAAATGGAATTATAGATATCTACCATCCAGTTTGAGGGGGAGGGTTAAATTTCTCCCTCTTTTTAGTAGTTGGGCTCACTCACTCTCCAATCATAGTAAACAAGTTAAGGAATACGGATAAAGGCCTTGGACTATTGGATTAATTTCTATGACTCTCAAATCACTTTCCGTGTGTTTTTTTGCGGCCTTTTATTATTATTTTTTAATATATTCCTATTTTATAATGTCTCTCGAAGGTGTACATATATTTTCTCTCTTGTACAAAATTAAGGATAATAAAATTTTTAAGATCTTTCTCCATTCTTTTATTTTCTACACCTTATATTTATTCTATCATCATAAATTTATAAGCGGAACTTTATCATTAATCGTATACATTTTCTTATTTAGATAAATGGAGGTTTTAATAAAATTCCTAGTTATATGCAGTCTACGCCTTATTCATTACTCTATATAGCTTAAAAATTTGCTCCAGTGATGAAATGGAAGTGAGAGGACAATATTGAAAACAGTGAATTTATTTTTTAATGTATTATCAAGTACCCTGAGCACTCCTCACATTAGTAATTATGCACTGCCTTGATCACTCTTTGATTGCCGTTATTTTGCCAGGGCCAATATTGATCTTCATATTGCCCACTTTTTTGTCCTAGTTAAAAGTGGGATTTCTTTGCCAATAGGCATTTCTTCTAATTTAGTTGGAATTGATGTTGTTGCAGTAGCTTGAATGCATTTCTTAATTGTCTTAGATGTTCTTGTGATGCTCCTCCCTTTAGTGAAGGCCATATAATTGGTCACTTCTTGATTGTCTTCACTTTGTTGTGGTCAATCTTGATCGCCCTATTGTTGAATTCCCTCTGGTTGAGGTAATCAATGTCTATGTAGAAGTTTGAATGGTTTCTTTAGGAGCTCCAAATGCTCTTACAATAACTTATTGAAGACTGATATTCTTGGCATAGATGATAATTAAATAATAAAGGTGTAATTGCTGGCATTGCTGATGAACCATATGATGGTGACAAGGTTCTTACACAGCCAAAAGGGCAAAATTAATTATTCATATTGCCTTTGCCTTGTCTTGAATGTTATCTTCCACTTGCTAATTGTTTCACATCTGGTGATAGTCTGATTTGAGATTCAGCTTGGAGAAGATGGTGGTAGGTTCTAGTTGATCTAGCAATTCATCAATACGTCACAAAGGATAGTAGTGTTTCACATTATTTTGTTGAGGGCTTCGTACACAGCCTTCACATTCCATCCTCTATGAGAATCATCACAATGGGAGATCTAAAAGGAGAGCTGCCAGGTTGCTTTGGTGGTGGACTTTAGACCTTGAGGAGTGATGAAAACTTCTCAATTTGTTTCTACATCTGTATGCCATCATTCCTTCCTATAATAGTGAGGAACAATCAACAACAAGAACATTAAGCTTGCATTGGTGATTGTCCTTACTTGGCATGTTGTTACCATGTCTATTTTTGGTGAACTAGCACTAATAAGTCATTAATGTAGCATCGCGTGCCTTTGTTGAAGGCATGGATTGTCAAAGATGACTTAATATTTGTCTAGTTGAACTACATCACACAACATCTTTGTCAGTGCTTGTTATTATAAATTTGGGTGGCAATCGATTTTCATTTTTTACCTTTTTTTTTGAAAACAGCCTGAATGATAAAGACTTAGATGCGGTATGGTGGCTAACCACAATATTTATATCCAGTTGGTAGAAATGAGGCTCTTTTGACTTATTGTGTTGATGGTGATGTTCATCCCCTTTTGACTGAGCTATTTTCCTAAAATGAACAACTCTTCCAATATGTCGGCTAGAAGATGGCCTGGCTAACAAAGATAAAGCTGAGTTTATCTTATCCATTTGCCTCAAAAAGATATTGTCCACTATAACTATAATTGATTTTCCTTTCTTATCCTTCTTTCACCTTTTCTTGAAGTTCTTAGGGCGCAACTTTCATTTTTTTTTAATGTGGCCTAGCATCAAACTACGCTCATATAACATATCAAGGGCACTATTTTAGAAGGTATAGTTTGTGAAGCATTTTTTTATTTTTTTTACTGCTTTCCCTTATTTTGATACTTATTCTGTCTCATACATTGGTTATTTTGTCTTATAGCTATTATTATTGTAATGGCTTGGATAAGATCAGAAATCAGGATCAATTGTAATTCATTTGCAATTTGAGATTTTTAGGTGTAATTCAGCAACATTTATGATCACCAAATTTTACTCCCAAAGTGCTTGTTTGTTGTCTAAACTTCATCCTATAATTTTGCAAAAGATTGTCTTTAACATTGTCTTGAACTATGCCACTTCTATTGATCTTCCACATAACTTCTACGATATAATTCATGTTGAATCAGCGGTTACTTACTAATCTCTAATTCTGTTCTAGTGAATATTCCCCCATAGCAAAAGCAGGAGGGTTGCTGTAGCCGATAGAGGCTGCCGACAATAGATTTGTTTTACACTGGAAGGAATTTTGGTTTTTAGTTTGTCTCTGTAGGGGCTACCGGGTTTATGAGAGTGGTAGAAGAGAGAGAAGAAATTGGGAGAGATTGGAATGAATTCTATTATAGGAAGTAGGCCTATTTATAAGCGAAATGTACCAGAAGTTGATACGGAATAGTCCTTACCTTATTTTAAACAAACTCTATAAGAGAAGCACTAATTTTCGAATTTAAAGTTTAAACTATTTGAAAGCAAGTTTATAATTTAAAATTCACCAATCCAGGGGGATTTCTAGACTAGCTGACCATGCTTATTTAGTTTTCTGTATTTCCATCCACGAGCATGATCAGGAGGCATTAGATTGATGACATATCTTTAGCTATGAATTCCTCTTAACTTGATCTTCAATCTCAATGGTGTGATATGATTAGAATCAATGTCACTGGCAGCGCCATTAAATATTTGACCTAATAAAGAGGTTTGAATGTCAACCCTTACAGTAAGAGTTACAATCTTGATAAATTTTTCCCTATGATTTTTGAAATTTAAGGAGGTTCTTTCCATCATTTGACAACTTTAGAACTTTTGGCCCAATTCTTCATGACTGTTTTTTACAGTATGACCAATTTTTCCACAAAAGCTTATATATCCTTAATTATATTCCTCTTGTCCGGTTTTCTTGGTGTTAGTTTAATAGGTTTGGGGGATTAGAGTTGCCAGTAATACATTCTCTTAAGGGTACCACCCCACACTAAACAGTTAAATGTAACAATTTTAATATTAAAAAGCAGCAGAATTCTTTGATGAGGATAATACCTTGAAAAATTCTAAACTGCAAGTGTTGCAAGAAGGTGGGCTTGGACTGGTGGCTAAGTTGCCTTCATTATCACTTGGAAGTAAATTTTATAATGGCATTGGTTGTTAAAATTACTTATAAATTTTCATGATATATTCTTGGCAAACTTTTGTTTTTGTGGCATATCATATGTGGAAATATCTATTTCGTTAAGATTTCATTTACCTGTGGATATTTCAAAAAGCTATAAGGTCTGGATGGCATCGATGCTGAAAAAACTAAATCCAAGTGATCATTGTTGAACAAACTACTGATGCTACACCAATTATTTTGTCTGGTGTGTGTAGTTGACATGCTTTTATAGTTCTTGCCATAGCACTTGCAAAACAACCTCAGCTGGTTGCATGTTAGCTACCTACTTTAGCATTGTAAAAGGAGTAACCATAAACAAGTACAACCTCTCTTAATCGTGCATTTCTTCTCTATTTGGCTATTTGCAGATTGTAGTAACTCGTGCATTTTATCTCTATTTGACTTTTTGAATAGTGCTGTTTTTGGATATTGCATTCTTGAATGAAAATAGTATGTTTGGGCCATAAATTATTATTATTTTTTTGTTGTTGTGATTTCTGTTTATTTTTGCCCTTTCCATCATGATGTGAACAAGCTATTTCTGTGGAATTGGTAAAGTTAGGATCAAACAAGGAAATCGAGCTATTTTTTATTCAATCCCCTTTAGGTATACCATTTTCTATTGATTAATATATTTTATTGCATAATAGAGGGTTAAAAATTGACTTCCTGATATAATCTTATTTGATTTAGTTCTGGAATCATATTTTAGAGCAGAATATAAACTTTTTTATGTATTAAATATATACATCTTGCCAATAGCCTTATGGCTGAAGCTAAAATTGTATATTAGATTAGATCTAGCAGAGTGGAAGTTCGATCTTCATGTTGGTTCTCTGGTTCTGTGCTGTCAATAATTTTTTGACTAACTTGAATGCTGCGGATCACTTGCTTTTCACCTCCCTAACTGATATTAGTATTTTTCTTCTTTCTTTTATGATGCTATGCCTGTCCTTTTTTTTTTCTTTTCAGGGGGAGTGATTTCCTAGCTTTTTTTTTTGTCAATGCTTAAAAAAGTGAGTGGAGAAGGGTAAGCAAAGGTTTTTTGAAATGAAAAAATAGTTGAAATGATGGATAATTGAAGCCAAGTTTTACTATTCTCTTACAACTTCAAGTTTATGTTATATTAACTATTACCATATTTTGAAAAATCTGAGTTGCATGTTAGTTATGCCAAGTTCTGGTAAAGTCAGCTTCTTTAGCTTTTAATAAACATTTTTAAAATGTGTTGAAGAAGCTGTGACTAATTATGCATCTAGTAGGAGCAATCAACAGTTGCTTATTTTCACCATGCTGCTCTTTGTTAAATGTGAATGCTAGTTGCAAACGTACTTGTGCAAGCTCACTTAGGATGACTCGAAGGATTTGTAGCTAGGAACTTGACAAAATTTTATAGCAAAAATATTGAAGTGACAATCTTTACAATCGCTTGAAACGTTTGTTTTGCTAGCATTTTCTAGAATGAATAATGGTACTAGGTCATGTGGGAGTTTTCCTGGCCATGCTTTTGTGCCCAAAAAATAAATCATGATGGTTTTTTCACAAAAGAAAAAGAAAGAAACTTCTGCTGCAAGTTTTTAAAAAAAAAAAATCTCATTTACCTGTTCATTGTGAATATTGTAGGAGAAGTTCAAGAATAAGCCCTGGGTTTTGGAGGACGAGACTGGGCAGTATCAATATCATGGTCAACTTGAGGGCTCACAGCTTGCCACTTATTATTTGCTTGTGATGCAAGGAAAGGAGTTTGTAGCAATACCTGCAGGTTCTTGGTAAGCATGCATTGATAAATTTAACTTCATAGGTTTATATGTGATTATTAGCTGCATTTCATGGGGAGATAGTGGGTGTTACACCTATTGAGGATAGGATACTAAAATTTGATTTAAGTGGTTGGTCTGTGTACAAGTAATATGGGTAGATGAAATTAGTGTCGAAGAAATAGCAAAGCTATGAATTGACCAAGATAAAGTCGCTTTTTTTTTGCAAAAAAGTCTTTCTTAACCCTCATTTAGCTCTCTAATGAATGAAGAAGGGTCCATAAAGCTAGCTACAAATGATAGTGATGATGATTTTTATCTGATTTTATTTACTTGCTTAGTCAGATTCATGGAATTCTTATTTCTTAATTGCTATTTAGTGTATTTTTGCATTCAGTGAACAATCCATATGAGAGTCCATTTACTTTTTAAACAATAAGAATGAACAGCAATTACTTATTGCAGGTATAATTTCAATAAAGTTGCTCAATACAAGCAATTGACCTTGGAAGAAGCTGAAGAGATGATGAACAAGAGAAAACATAATGCTACTGGTTATGAAAGATGGATGATGAAAGCAGCAATTAATGGAGCTGCAGCTTTTGGTGAAATAAATAAATCCGAGGGCTTTGCTGCTGGTGGCAATGGGGCTGATGGGATTCGGCATAAGAAACCAAAAGCTGAGGAGAATGGTGATCATTCAGATAGAGGCGAGGAAGATGAGAATGAAGAGGAATCAAGGAAGCTTAGGCTTGGGCTTAACAGAAAGGGTGGAGATGATGATGAGGATGGTGGAAAAGTGGATGATATGGATGATGATGACATTGAAAAAGGTTTATCTTGCATTAATTTTTGTTCCCTTTTTTTCCGTGCATATTTTTTTCTTCCTCATAATACTGGTTATCACTTTGCTGAAGTTGACAAAATAGACTAGAATGGCGGTGCAATTTGAAAGTTTTCAGCTTCATTGGCAATAGTGTGATATAATTCATCTGAATTTTGCAGCACTAACAAAAACAGTTACTAGGTCATGGTTCCATGAATGTTCATGCTGTAGTCTCTAATAATCTTCAAACGACTACTGCTGTCATTTTGTAGTAATCTAAGCAACATTTAACCATTCTATAGTTAAATGAAGTTTTTATATTCTATAGGCTATTTAAGAATATAAAGGCTATTTAAGCTGATAAGCTAGGTATTACTAAAATATAGTTCTACCTTGTAGCATCATAAAGCCTTAAATTTATATTTCTTTGTTGAAGGAGGCATACTTTAGTCGATTTGTTTGAATTTGGCTTAGTAACAATAAATTGATAACACCAAGATTCAAAGGTTCCTACTTTTTTGTGTCATTGTTATTTAAAAGTCAAGCATTCATCTCGGCATCTAAGCAAACTGATTCAATGCCTCAAATACCTTCCTAGCAAATACCATGACTAAGGCGCTGCCTAGTTGAGTGTCTTTATGTGATGTGCTATAAGTGCCGGGGCCCTCGTCTCTGTGATGTATCTTTTTTAATTAATTTTTGAATGGCATGCGCTGTTATATTATGAGATGGAGGGCTATTAATTTAATGACAAGGAAGGGAGTACATGTGATGAAGAAGGTGAAATAGATAGTTGTGAATATTATATTAAGCTATTGCTATATAGAAGCTACCAACGTGTTTGTATTTCCTTATCCAAACTTGAAACATAACCTTTGGGTTTTATTGATGCTTTAGTTTAAACAATCCGTGTAATAACATATTTTTGTCATTTAGGTAGTTTGAATGACAAGAAATTTAAATTCTATTTTTGTTTTACTATATTTAATTACTGTTTTGTACTCGATAGAAGTTTTCCTCGTAATTAAAATAGATGAATTTTTGCCTTTAGTCAAATAAGCACCTTGGGTTTTAGGCAACCGTATTTTTCACAGCACTAATGTGAATATCCTTGAAAGATATTTGAGATATTCTTGAAAAGTTTTCTTTTTAAAATGACAAAATATTGTTGAATAAGTATAAAACTAATTTTATTTGTCTCTTGCGGCATACTCATGTCAATATTCCATTCTCTTTAAATTATCACCATTATCTCTAATGCTCTGGATTTGAGAACTGAGAGTTAATCAGTAACATTTCCAAGGTGTTGTCTTGTGATCTATTCATTAGCTCTTGAGATTGTTATTTTGCATCTCATGCATGCACAAAATTATTGTGTTCATGCGCAAGATTTCATGGTTTCATGTTCCGTATTTCATAGTAAGGCTGATTATGCATTTTTGCACTAAAATTTTAATTTTTTTTTTATGTCTTCTGAAATCTGTCTTCTGCTTAAAAAAGTTAAATTTCAGTGTTTTTATCTCACCTTTATTAAAATGGCTATTGGTTTTTTATGCACGGTGAAATTTTATTTGCTGATGGAAATCTACGTATTTATTTTCATCAAAAGCATTACCTCAATGTCGGTCAACTTTTTGATTTAGAAATTTAATTTAAATATAAGAGGCATACAGTTTAGGTTTTGAAAGTAGTGTGTTTTAACTTTTGCAAAATGAGACCAAATGGATCTCATTCGTCCAATAGTTTGCATAATCGTGTCCGATACCATGAATATTACACATTTCCAAAAGGTGAGTGTATACCTCGACGATAAACCCAATCCTGCAAACTAAGAGATTTGTAATATCCGTTTGGCCTGCGAACATTTTATGTGTGACCGACAAGTTCCCCTATCTTATACAAAGATCAGATAGAGTTTATTTTACTTGAGTTCTAAGTTCCCTATAGAGGCAAACCCCTATAGTTAATTACATCTCAAATGACTGGGGTCACTTGAGAAAATTCTCGATAATGATCAGAGGTAATAGTCTTCAAGATTTCAAAATTTAGGTTTTCACAGTAGAACGTGGAAATGCAAGTGGGAGTGACTCAAATAGAAACAGTTATTTCAGGAGTCCAAAGAAAGGAACAGATAGGGGATGTCACAGATATTGAGAAGAAAGTTCAGTGATTTTCCAGACTATTCTACTGTGTGGCTGTATTTTGGAGAAGTTGTTATTTAGATCTTTTAATCTTGCTAATTTTATTATGTGGGACTTACACTTGCATAATAACTGATTATGTAAATAGCTCACAAAGAGATGAGAGGGTTTACGTCGTGTCACACGACAACCTCAGAGTCTAAGGCGAATTAGGACTTAACGCTGCACAACATAGTTGTGCAGGAGCCTAAAAAGGGACGAGGACTTACGTCGCGCTAGGCGAGCTACCTCGAAGTCCTATCGGTTGTTAATTAGACTAAGGAAAGAGATTAATGAAGAAGATCCTCTTGCTGCTCGGTCTGAGTTCCTCATCATGCTGCCGTGCTGCCCACAAAGTTGGCTCCAACCTTCTGCCGTCGCGATAGCTCCAGGGTTTAAGTGGTTGAGATTGGTGGTTTATGATTCACAGTTTTGGTGTCAAAGTTTGGTTTTGTTTTGTTTTTTATTGTTTCGGTTTCAGTTCTGGTTTTGCATGCAGAATAAGCAAATCGCAAGTAAATAAAATGTACTTTCAAAAGTAAAATGCTGTAAATAAACTATAAAAGCGTACCTGAGCATATGGGTCTGTTGTGTGATTAATATTGCGATAGTATGATTTACAATAGATTTAAAAACACTTGCAAGAAAATTAAACAAGGCGAGAAAACCCAGCATGAAAGTCAGAAAAATGAGTCGTAGAAATCACAAGCAAACGAAACACTTAGCCACATATGAAAGACCAGAACTGAGTGTAAGACATTGGTAAAAGTAGGGGCTCAAAGCTGGACTGTGTGCTTCCCGATCTTGAATAAGAGCTACCAACCCGACATTCCACGGAGGGCAGTTCTTAACTTCAATCCGAGTGATTAGCCATGGACCTTTATAAATTTTCACAGAAAATTTTTTTGATTTTTATGCAAAAGCTGTTGTTTAAGTCTTTTTTATGCATAGTTCTTTTTAACATGTAAAAGAGATTTTTGTTTTATTTTTGTAAATATTTTGTAAAGTCGTGTAGTTCATAAGCTAATTACTCTAATCGTGCTAGAACTACTGACAACCTAAGAGTGTCGGGGGCAACGATCTCACCAAGAATTGACGAATAGTATCATGGATCATTCCCTCTCCTTTATTGAAGATCCTTGAGGTATGAGATACTATTCTAATAATCTCACTTCCTATCTCTCGTTTAAGCACACATAAGTAATGTCGTCATTGCTCTCGCCACCTAGACCCTAGACTTATCCTAGTCTGATGATCCATATGTGGCGTTAACAAATTTTCTCAATTGCCATTAGGATTTGAGTGTAATATTCAAGCTCAAATCCCGGTGCACTGGGTTTCATTGTATGTTAAGTCATTGAGAGAATTTCAATGTTGATTTAATTAAGAAAGCATGGACTACGCCTCGGTGCATCCTCATGTCTAGTGTCTTAATCAGTTTGTTAGTTGGGTCAAGTGCCAAGTTTCATTATTTATTCGAAAATTAGGTGGATGAACTCTCACCTAGGATGTGCTCCTAAAATCTATGAAGCCTATGCTGAGAATTAGGTGGATGGACTCTCACCTCGGGTGTGCTCCTAAAATCTAGGAAGCCTACACTTTAACATTTGCTTAAAATGATTCAAGGTGTTTTACCCTCAATTAAGTGTTTTCCAACGAATCATCAAATATTTCTAAGTGTCTTCCAAGTAATTAAATCAGAAATTTCTATTTTTTTTTACTTAACCATTTAACAAAAGTAAGAAAACAAACGAAAAGAAGGCCGACCCACTTCCAAAAACTAACAAAGCCAACGAACGAAACAGCAAGTGAATCGGTCTAAAGAAAAATTAAATTCTTTCAAAAAGTGTAATTAAATCGACCACTGAGAAGAGTACTTTAATCTATTCCAAAACAGTGTTTTGATCGGCCCGAATGTTCCATAATTCAGAGTAAAAAAAATAAAACTCAAAAGCCACCAAATAGATTAAAAAAAACTGTAGCCCAAAAGCCACGAAACGGAACAAAAAAAGTACAACCCACAAAGACACTTTCAAACAGCTCCAAACAATGGGCGGTCAGTCAAGAAATTAGTCCAAATTTTCCTCCAAAATAACATATACAAAAATCACAAATCAGCCCAAAATCGGCTCCTGGAATGACTCCAAAAACAACGAAAGTATCGAGCAAGGGCAGTCCCCAAACATTGCCCTATGCGACCCTTAATCCTTCCAAAATTACTGAAAAATCAGAGCACCAAACACATGTGAAACCACCAAAATAGCAACAGTTAAGGCTTCCAAAAAGAATCACAAATGTTTCCAAAATATGTACGCTAATTGCTACATGTGTGTTTGCATATCAAAACTCAATTTCAGTGAAATGCAATTAAAGGGACTTTGCATGCACATCACTCAATCCTACATATTTACAATCCCATCACCCAAATTTTGATGTTTACATACCTACTACCTTGACTATGCATGAGAAAGTGCATTCCTTGTTTAAAGGTTGAAATCGTAGTAAGCTTTATGTGATATGAAAAGTTTGGTTGACATAACGTAATGAGTAGAGTTGAGGTGTTAGATATGTAAACAAGTAGGAGATAAGTGGTATGTGTGTAAATGCCCCAACACTTTAACATATCAATGTACATAAGACTAGTATCAATAACTAAACTGGAAAATAAAGCCATAGGTTTTTTGTCTGTCAAAATAATTAGGCAAATAGTTGAAAATACCGAAGATTAATCGATTGTAGATAATACATCAAACAGTTAAGTTGAAATCATTAATCACGATATAATTCAACCCTAAATATTTGTCAAACAGTCGTTCCCCTCTGCACATAATTAGTTCATGGATTGACAAAATTCATCCATAATAAATATGAGCAAGATAATCTAGAAATAATACTAAAATCATCCATAAAACTGCAGAAAACAACGACACAGACATCCTTGTTCCATCACTCTAGTTCACATATTAGCCTCATCTTCTTCAAAAAAAGAAAAGAATTCATGCGCATAACCCTAAACTAGCAGAAAAGTGCTCCTGAATTACCTGGAATCGATCAGACGGAATGTCTGCGATGAACCAGCTCGTGGTCGGAATATCAATGCCTTTCTCGCATGTAGGAAAGCGGATGGAGAAAAAAAATAAAAAAAGAATGTGAGCTTCAGTGCCGAGGGGAGTCGCAGCAGGCAAGAGTTTCAGTACCAAGAGAGGAGGCGAGCGGAGCTTCTTTTATCGAGAGCGGGAAAGAGGAGTCGGGATCGAGAGAGGAAGAGGGAGATAGGTTCGATCGTGAGGAAGAGGGGGCTGGGTTCGATCGTGAGGAAGAGGGGGTTGGGTTCGATCGTGAGGAAGAGGGGGCTGGGTTCGTTCGCAAGGAAGAGTGAGGAGCGAATAAGGAATTTTTTCTGTGCAGAGGGGAGCTCGCGAGAGGGGGAGGTGCGACAGGCCAGGGCGTCGAGCGGGAAGCGGGGCTTTGGTTGCAGCGAGGAGAAGATGAATGCTGGGAGAATTTTAGTGGAGTCGAGAGAGAAGGAGCTTGTCAGGGATGGTGTCGAATTTGGATCGCAGAGGGGGAACGAGATCGAGCGGAGGTGGAGTGGGAGCCTCTGTCGAGCGAGGAATGTCCGGAAGGCGGCACTGGTTTCGGTGCGAGAGGAAGAGGCGGACTGAAAGAGGAGAGGTGCAATGGAGGCGAGTGTTTCAGTGCAGGGAGGAGATGAGCGCGTGTGGGAGAGGGCGGCGAGGTCGAACGAGGAACTTCTGTGCTGAGAGGGGAAGGAGCGGGCGAATGGTGAGACCAAATTATTCCATGTAGGCCTTCAATGTCGGTGAGGAGCGGGGCGAACTCTATAACCACACCTTCAAATTTTATGTTACAGGACATTAGGCTGGCTATTGAATGTTTTCCATCCGTGCAACAATTTTATTAGGTAAATAATAAATTTCAATTAACCCCTATTAAAGTAGAATTAGGTGGTTAATTTTAAAATCTGAATTTTTGAAATTTGAAATTATTTAGCCTGTGTTCAGCTCGTATCCAGCCCAAGTCGAACCCGAGTTGAACATGGGTTGAGCCCGGGCCTGAGCACCGCCAATTAAAAAAAACGTGCATTGATTTTCTTGTCATTTGTGCGTGCGCGTAACCCTAGCAATGTGGATGTCTTTCCTAGCTAAATTCGACTTCCCGGACGCATCTGTGTGGTCCATTTCGTCATCCGGAGCCGTTCGGGAGAGTTCGCTGACTGTTTCGTGCGTGTAGCGAGTGCGTTGCTGAGTTGCGAAGGGTTCACCTAAGGCCGTCTGATCCAGTAGGAACTCATATTCGGATTTTCGGGTACTCTATATGTTTGTCCTTAGCCATTGCAACTAGAAGTTAAGTGCTCGGAATCACTCATGCGAGTTCCTCACAAAATGAGTCAAGAAGTGGTTTGAAGTTCTACGGGAGGCGGGTTCCATTACTAGTCTACTAAGATGGTCAACAAGGAACTCTTAAGGCTAGATTTTGGGTTCTGGGAGTAGGAAGCTAAGACCTCATTGAAAATGAGGTCAACAATCAAGTAATAATTTAAGAATAATGTATTTTTTTTTTCTTCTATATTCGAGGCAAAAGATGTACTTAGAGAATAAAAGGAAAAGTTCCTATAAATAAAACTAGTTGGTGGTGGAATAATAATGTGCAAGAAAAGATAAGATATAAAAAGTTGTGTTATAAAAATTGATTTAAATGTAAAAGCTTAGAGAACTGGAAAAAATATAAAATAACCCGTAGGGAGTCTAAGACAACAATTTGTGATGCTAAAAATTATGCTTTTAGTAATCTTTATAATATATTAGATACTAAAGAGGGTGAAAAATATATGTATAAAATAGCCAAATGAAGAGAAAAAGGTAAAGATTGACTAAAGTAAAGTGTATTAAAGATGAAATCAAGAAGTGTATTTCTTAGAAAAATATATTCAACATAGGTAGGTGAATTATTTTGATAAACTTTTCAATAAAGTTTATGAAAGTACTATCGATCTCAGTGATCTTAATAATAAAATGTTTCATTTTTACAGTCACATTAGTAAAAATCAGTTGAGGTGACTCTAAAGAAAATCAATAGTGGAAAGTCTGTAGGACCTGATGATATCTCAAATTGAAGTGTGGATGTATTTAGGAGATTTGGGAGTATCTTGGCTTACTAAACTCTTTAATATTATTTTAAAAATTAAAAAGATGCCTGAAGAATAGAGGAATAGTATTATGATCCTTATTTTGAAGAATAATGGGCATGCATAAGAGTGCGCTAAGTATAGAGGAATTAAGTTGATGTGTCATATTTTAAAATTATGGGAGAGGGTAATTGAATATAGGTTAAGATGTATTATAAAGATTTTCATAATTAGTTTGGATTTATGTCGGACAGGTCTATTAGGGAAGCTATACATTTATTGAGAGGTTTGATAGAGAAGTACTGAGAGAATAAGGAGAATCTACATATGATTTTTATTGATTTAGAAAATGCTTACGATAAGGTGCCAAGAGATATTCTTTGGAGAGTTCTAGAGAAGAAATGTGTTGATATGACTTATATTCAAATCATTAAAGATATGTATACTAGAGCTATTACTTCTGTTCGAACAAAAGGAGGATTGACCAAATAGTTTCCTGTTTTAGTTGGATTACATCAGGGATCAACTTTAAGCCCAAATATTTTTGCTTTAGTTATGGATGTTCTTACTAGAACTAGACGTTTACAGGGAATGTACATTGGTGTATGCTTTTCACTGATGATATTCTTCTTGTGGATAAGACTAGAAAAGGACCTAAGGAAAACTTGAATTATGGAGTTTTACATTAGAGTCTAAAGCCTTCATTTGAGTAGAGCTAAAATTGAATACATGGAATGTAATTTTAATAGTACTAGTAGCAATATTGACAGAGTTGTCACTATGGGTGATCAAATCATTAAAAGGTATGATGCTTTAGATATCTTGGGCCTATTGTTCAAAGTGGTCATATAGATGAGAATGTTGACTTTAAAAGAGAAGCATAAAACTGAGTTAAGTGTTGTCGAGATGATGTTGTCGAGATGGTGTTGTCGAGATGAGAATGCTTAGGTGGATGGGTGACTTTACACTTAGAGACAAAATGTGAAATGAATATATATGTGATTGCATTGGCGTAGCTCCAGTGGCAGACAAAATTAGAGAGTCACCTTAGATGCTTTGGTCACATTAAACGTCGACCATCTGATAATCTAGTTAGGAGCGTAGATGTTTGAGATTTAACTTATGTTAAGAAAGACAGAGGTAGGCCAAGAATTACTTGACCCCACTAAGTGTATAAATGCATGTTTTTGTTGTACCTTTATATTATGAAAAACATGGCAATGATGATGGCTGGTAGAGAGGCAGTTGATGTTGCTTAGGCAGTTTGGTATTATATGGAGCTGAATTCTTTTTTCTATTTTAGGTAGTGGACCACATCCAAATATGTGGTTTTCTGGGTTTACTTGGAGTTTCATAATCTGATGGCTAGGTTTTGAATTATGGATTTTTGTCTGATCTACCTTAAGTGAGACTGGTTTATGGATTTATTTCATATTTAATTTGGTGGTGAGGTGGTTCAGGTTCTTATGTTTTCCCATATATTTGTGACTCATATTACACAAACTACACCTTTTCGTTGGTTTCGTGCATTCAATGGCTTTATTGGTTTCATATTCTATAGCCACCCAATACAATAGTTTGCATATGTTCATATTTTGGTTTTATGGATAGAATGTTACGCATTTCAACTCATAATGAGATGTTACTATCTTTTGGGATTTAATTTAAATGTAGATTAAATAAAATCTAATAGGAATAAATTATTTTCTAATATAACTTCTAACAGTAACCATATCTATCTGTTCTGGGGATGAGGAGTCTATAAATAGATGTTTTATAACATTAATTAAGCAAATTTATCTGAATTAATATTATCTTTCTAGTTTGCAGTTTTCCATATGCAAGTTGGATTTTTTATTAGCTCTAGTATTATACAAGTGCGATTACCTAATTTTAAGGGAGTTAATTTCTACCAATATTAGGCCTATTTTTTTTATTTGATCACTTTTATTTCTTGTTTTTATTTCATTTACGTAGCTTGTTCAAATTTGGCATAATTAAATATAATTTGTGAAAATTAAATGACAATTCCATATTGATTTTACATGATTTTAAGTTCTTGCTGATTATTTTAATTTTTTTATCAATTTGGCATCATTTTATATCTAATTATAATATTGACTGTTCATATTTAAACAAAAAAGTTGATAAATAAATTGATGGCCGGGGAACTGTAAATCTTTAAGTTCATTTGCATGAATACATTATATGATTCACAACGGTTGCTTTAGGAAATCTTAGTCTTGGTTGTCTTGCATCACTTGCATTTTGGTCGTTGTCTTCATCGAATGTATTTACATTATCTTTTTATCTATTAGTTATATAAACATTTGTATAACAAGCTTGGTAAGTGCTTAAAATCTTTGGCTTCTTATTCCCTCAACCATCCATCTTTACTCGATTAGGATCTAAGCAATCATTCGTTTAAAGGTTATTTTGAAGTCAACTCTTTTCCTAGGTGATGATTGGGAGCATGAAGAAATTTTTACTGATGACGATGAAGCTGTTGGAAATGATCCAGAAGAACGGGAAGATCTGGCTCCTGAAATTCCAGCACCTCCTGAAATTAAACAGGTTTTGCAAAGAAAAATATTAATAATTGATTTAGTTAATTATACAGTCATTAACTCCATTGTTCTCTTGATCTTGTCTCACGAGTATAGAAAAAAATGTATCTTTAGATGAATGTTTTGTGGCTTCATTACTCCTAATGGAGATCTATTTTTACTTCCTTCACAATGTAATATTAAAACTAGGTTAAAACTGATTCAAATTATTTGCTCAGTTGGCTTGTTTCTTAGCATGCATCTTTATGCAACTTATGTACTTTTATGTATTCTTTTTCTTCTTGGCTTTTATGAGCATGTTTTTGGTTAGTTTTGGCCAATGACATAGATGAAGAATTATTTTGGGTTGATTGGCATGATTTGAAAGTTTACCATCGACATAGAATAGGGGGTTGTGTGAACGCATGTTGTAATTAATATTTCTAACTAATTTCTCTGTTCTTTTTTTTTCGGACAAACATTATGAACTAACCGGTCAAACTCTGGCTACCTGGCTTATCTAAATTTTGGTACTGCAGTCAACATAATTTATAATTTCAATATAAAAATGTAATTTTCATATAACTTAATTCCATGTTGGCAATGTCGAAGTTAATACATAAGACCTTATTGTGTTTTAGATAATTTGAGGCCTAGGCAACCCAAAATTTTACTTAATGGTACATATCATTGTCAATGAAATAGTCTTCAAAAGTTTGTGGTTTCCATTAAAAGCTCATACAAAATATGAGACATGATGTTCTACTCCAAAGCAACAACAACAACAACAATTCTTTAACCCACTAAGTGGGGTCCTTTTTCTCCATTGTGTCCTATTGACCTAGTCCTTTTTCTCCATTGTGTCCTATTGAGTGTCATATTTTCATTTAATTCTAAGAAATAAATATCATTTTTATACAACATGCCCAAGTCTTTTTAGGTCTACCTTTACCTTTCTTAACATGAGTAGAATCTAAAACACCTACTCTTCTAACCGGAACATCAGATGACCAACATTTAATGTGACCAAACTATTTTAGAAGACTCGCTAAGCTTGTCTGTCTCTGGAGCTACACCAACCCTTTCATGGATACATTCAATTCACATTTTTGTCTCTAAGTCTTAAGCCACCTACCCACCTAAGCATTCATCTCAGCAACACTCACCTTACTTTTATGCTCCTTTTATAGGCCAACATTCTTCGCCGCAAACCATTGCAGGTTTCGCCAACATTTTATAAAATTTTCTGTCAAGTATAAGTGATACTTTTCTATCACACAATAGATCCAATGTGTTTCTCCACTTAAACCAGCCAACTTGAAATCTACTGATAACATCCCCATCTAAGCCCGATGTTCTAATCCTTGTAATTAAATTTCATATTGTGATTGTTACTTATACAACATCAATAATCAATTCATTTATATTTTAATCATATTCATCCCTAAATATAGTTTTTTTTTTTTTTTGCTTTTCATTAATGTAATAAAGGAAATAGACAGACAGGTTTTTTTTTTTTTTTAAGATTTCTAATTTTAACTTGATTTGTACTAAAGATTAATCCTTCTGCCTCAATTTTGTGATGCTCGTCATTGCAAATTTGTGTTTTTTCTTTTTTATTTACGTCATTACAACAACATTTTGAAATCAAGTGAAAAATTAGAAGAAATGCTTTAGAATATATAAAATTAAAGCTAATATAACAAAGATTGAATGCTTGAAGCTTAATTTTAGTGGATATCATGTCAATAATTATCATTATAAATGAATGATACCTAATTATGATAAAAATTTTGGATCTATTATGTAGCCAATTGGAGATATAACTTTTAGAGTTAAAATTGGGTGGTTGAAATGGAAAAGTAGTTTAAGAGTTTTATGTTATAAGAGGATAGCATAAAGATTTAAATGAAAATTTTATTAAACTGCTATTATGTTGGCATTCTTGTTTAACTACAAATATTGGACTATATATTGATATTTAAGTTGAGTATGATGAAAATGATAATGCTTAGATGGATGTCTATCAAATTTTAAGGAGGATTATTATTAGAGGAATGATTGGAGTGATATCTATTTTAGATAAAATGATTGAAAATATATTTAGGTGGCTTTGACATGTACAATAAATGGTAGAAAATTTACCTTTTAGATGAGTTAATAAAATTATTGTCAGTGGATTAGGAAATATTAGGTTCAGACTTAAGGTTTATATGGATATAAGTTGCTCAAAATAATTTATGAAAAATAGGTTACACTATTGATAGCAGTCAAAAGGAATGAATGAAAACCAAGGTTTCATAATACTAACGAAATAATTGTGATAAGGCTAATGACGATGACAACAAAATTTTAAAGTTTAAAATCAGTAATGATGAGGAGTTCAGCTAAGTCACAATGGAGGTTGATACTACTGATTTAACTATGCTGCCTATGAGACAACTTATCCAAAGCATTGATTGTGCAAATGACTACATGTGTTTGAAGTAGAACTAAAAAAACTAAGCTTTAGGATCTACTATGAACCTAAAAAATGAAATTCTCGGAGGCTCAATATTTAAACTGATAACATAATACTTGATTAAGGTTTGACATGGAAATAAGAAAAAAATAATTATCATACTTCTAGAACAAACTTCACTATTTTTTTGTCTATATTTTTCCGAGGATTTATTACCATACTATGATAGAAATTGGCATTTTTGCTGCTGCTATATCTTTTTTGTTGCAAGTGTAAGAGGGATTCTTTCTAACTTTAGAAGAAGACATACTTTAGATATTATTGAATCACATATTTTGAGAATTACCATCAACAAGTGCGATATGTGTGAAACGTTGAATGATGAATATGGCATTGAAAGTGATTTAGATGTGATATGCGTCATATAACATGCAATTGTACTTAAATTGTATTGCATGAGCATAACCTGGGTACTAGGAAACATCACATTCGAGAACATAACATATTTAAATTTTATTGATTTATTTTTCAAATACGTGGGTTTAAGTTGGTATGTGTTTATGTTATGAACCCAACTAGGTTGATTTAAATTTGTCTACCTTTATATTCTAAACCCAAATGAGCTTTGGCCAGCATGGGTAAAATATATTACTGTCTAATATACTAGAAATGCTTACCCACACAATGATACCATTCTAGGATTCCTTGATGGCGTTGTAGGGTTGGAGTTAGTGGGGAGAGGTTATAAAATGGCAAGAAAAAAAGAATATGTGAAATCAACATAATTTGGAAGGGGCTGAAGTTGTTCGTCTATTATTTGGTCTTAAAACAGCTGAGTGAACAATAAAAAAGCGGGGTACGGATGACGCGGATGATCCATCACCTATTCTCTTCATGATGTGGATTCATCACTAGAAGAAAAATAGGCTACAACTCTCCAGATAGGAGAAAACTGGGTGAAGAGTCTCCAAATAGCATAAATCAAAGTATAAGTCCTAAAGTCAGATTTCAAGCTACATACTTCAATTAAGGGCTGGCAGCAGCAAACATGTGGGATAATTCCAATTTTTGTTCATCACAGGATGGCACACATCTCAATCCAATCCCGAATCGTGGGATCATGGGAGACTGCTTCTGCATTAATTTCCTCATTAGAGGAAACTTCGCCTTATTCTTTGAAATCATCTGAACCCATGCAGTATGACTATAAGTTAGCCACATTAAATTTGTAGAGATTTTTAAAATCTTTTGATAGATCAAGCTTGTAATCATTATTACTCTTGATAAATTTGAATGGATTATCAGTTCTAGGCTTGCTCTTTTTTTAGTCTGATCCATACCAAATCACTTCTTCATAAAGATCATAACCTTTACGGCTTTGTTAGTCTGCTTCAGATATTTGATGTTTTGCTTGCTATTTTCCTTTCTCACCCAGTACCACCCGAGCCACTGCTAGTATTTTTTGCACCAATAAAGTTCTGTTTGGGTGAGCTACTATATTGTATTTCTTGCACCAACATGACAAGCCTACCTATTATGCAGAACCAAGTCCACAGTTATTGTAGCTATAGTGACATTGATACATACGTTTTCCTTGTGCAGAAAGTTATTCATTTGTCTCTACACTTAGAAGTACTTTAAAAGCCTCGACACGACCATTTTCATAGTTATGTTTGGTGGGTGCCCTATTTATATAGCTTTGTCCACGGTAAATGATAGTAATTGTATCACCGTGATAAATAAAATTTTTCTAAGAATATCGTCCTAGGTAGTGACCCGGGAAGCTTTACATATGCAAATCCATTTATGTTCTTTGGAAGTAAATAATCAATGGAAGCTTCATTCCTAAGCTACTCGGTATCTCTCCTTTTCGTACTTGTCAAATTCAATATCATCAACATTTATAGTTACTTGTATGTTATCCACTGAACATAATAACAAGGAAGTTGCTATAGATTTTATCATCTTCAGACCCATAAAAGTACATATTCTTACAGATTCATATCCTATGCCATCAACATTGTGCCATATTCTAGAATCAATGAGCCAAAAGCGTGAGTGGGAATTGAGACTAGTTCCTTGACCTCTGCAGGTTGACTAACCATTGAAATAAGCTTGTTGGCTTCACCACAAGAAGATTGACATTTGATTCCTGACTTCATAAGGTGTGCCAACAACAAGTTTCTCAATGTTTTGACAGAGCAATGCAATATTTGTTGGGTTGCTTCTTAAACCATATTCAACGACAATAGTAGACCCGATAGCAACCTCAACAGATGCAGAAGAAGAAACACCTTAACTTTTTTGTACAGCTGAAGAAACCAGCATGCTGATGTTATAAATTGCACACCGAGTTCATGCATTAGTATAAGATTGTTCCGATTATATAAACAACCATTTTTGGGATGGAATCTTTGCAAAGTATTTATGTGCCTTCTCTTATGAAATCGGTTTATCATCATCCATAAAATCTGACAAATCCATGTCAAATGTTGGTCCTCGGTTACTTTATTATGATCCAAATGATGCAAGTTTGAGTTAAGGAGTGAATCTTTCTTTTGTCTTCCGAAGTGCTAATGCCTGTAGCCATTGTTTAGTTGGGTGATTCCTTTGAAGAATGATGTGACATGTCTGCCTGATTAGCATCTATTAGACTTCTTGAATAGTTTGTTATTATGATTATTATATCAACTTTCTCGGAGCCATTGCTATTTGAATTTTGTTCTCGGACTCTTGAGATGAGAGTATGATGTGATTTTTTTTTCTTGGTGAATGAATATATATATGCTAGTAGCCATCATGACATGTACAACAATTGTATTGCGAAAGATGACTCAATAGTATGTGACAAGCATCTATAGGTACTACTATGTTGCACCACATTCTCTTGGAACTTGTCTCCAATAAATAACTTAATGATATATTTTTTGTTAAATGTGATCTCATTCCATTTTTTCAACCTAGATAGAGAATAAAGTTGAATGTGCTTCGGTGTGGTAAGTCCCAACTTGTCTACTTTTTATGTAGATACCACATTATCACAACTATTTCCATTTATGACAGGACTACACACTTTTTTTCTTCATTATGTAACGGGTATGAAAGATATTATGGTAGAGCCATTATTTCTCTCATGGGCTCGATTTGAAGGATCCGTCGAACCACTAGTATCTCTCTCTCGTCGGCTGGGAGCTGATATTCCTTTCTAGCATCCTCATTTTTTCCTCTCCAATGTTGTTTTCCATTTCTTCCACCACTGCTCACTCAGTGAAAGATATCACTCTTCCGTTTGGTCAATCAGACAAAATATGCTCAAAATCGTGATTCTTGATGCACTTCTTAATTGAAAATGTCTTGAGGACGCTTGCCTGACTAGTAATCTTTTCTTCTTTTGTTGGCTTCTTCTCACTGGGGATAGATCTTGGCCCTCTAGTTAGTGCTCTTTCGTTGCCCTATCTGATAATTGAACTCTGTTTGAAGGGTGGGTTGTGTGGACTTGATGTCGTATTGCTCTCTCGACCTTCAGGGCTAAGGTCTAAATATTCATGAATGTCTAATAGAGTTGTAATTGTACCACATTGCAAATGGACGGTCTCAATCCTCTCAAATACTCGGCTATGATGTTCTTTTTTGGGCTACATTAGCTCATATTTTAACATAAGATGCTCAAACTCAGGTGTACTTGTCTTCTGAGAGGTGTTTTAGTTGCAGTGGTGAAGCTTTAATAGCAAATCATACATGTAATGTGTTGGCGTGTACTTGTGTTACATCCTCTTCATCATCTTGGATTGTAGTATTACTTTCTCCCTCACGTTGATGCAAGTTCTTCAGGTTACCATAAGAAAGCATTTTTCTTTAATTTGATTGCAACTAACTTCACTTTCCTATCAGGTTGAACGTCCTTATACTCAATGACTTGTTGCACAATCTGGATCCACTCAATAAAATTATTTGAGTCCATATGGTCATTAAAATCCAACAAATTAACCTTCACTCCATAGTCACCCTCCCTCCTATAGTTAATACTAAGTTGACACAATATTTGCTCTTCATCGCTTGAAATTTCTTGGTGGAAAAAGTTTTCTTCTTCTATATCTAGGTGTTCATTCTTGTTGCTATGGGTGACTTTCTCTTGTTGACTCCTTTCAAAATCAATGAGCTTCCGTTGCAATTGGAGACTTTTTTTATGCATATCTTCCATGGTGTGATCTTGAACACCCCTTTGAGGATTCATTTTGTCGGCATGGTAGATCTCCACACTTTAGGGTTATGTTGATAATGAAAATTTTGGATCTAAAGTTAGCCAAAAGCTTGGGGCTAAGTGGAGGATACAAGGACGATTTTGGTGGAGGTATTTTGTTACGTGGATTGTTCGTTTAGGAATGTAAAAATAAAGAAAATGACAAATCCCTAAAGCTTTAAGGTTTTCTAGACACTGATACCAAATTATACTGTTCTAAGATTCCAAGGTGTTGTTGGGTCAGATTTAGTGGAGTGGTTGCAAAATAATAAGAAGAAAATATGCAAAACCGGTGGAATTTGGAAGGGTTTGAAGCCGTTTGGCAGTTATCTGGTGTGAAAACAGTGGAGCGAACAATGAAACAGTGAGGTGTGAAGGATGGGGAGGATCCACGACCTGTTCTCTTCAAGATACAGATTTAGACGCAACTCTCCAAATAGGAGAAAGCGGGGAGAAAATCTCCAAGTAAGATAAACTAATGAAAATATTCCAAAATCAAGTTTTAAGCAACATACGTATCCTAAGGCATAAATTAAAGTAAATTCTAATTAAAATAGTATTAAAAAGGGGCCCACTAGGGCTGGCAACCACAAATATGTGGAAGAATCTAGAGTTTTGGTATTCTCGAGATGAAACTCTTTCTGATTCGACTCAGTGATCACGAGATTGCAGGAGACAGCCCTCACGTCACACAGCGTCCTGCCGCAATGCCACCGTAAATCACGTAAACAATGATACATTTATCTTGTTGAAATTGATAAAATTTTTTAATGTACCAAAAGGAGTTCAAGCTGTGCTTTCTGTGAAAAAATAAAAATAGTGATTTAGGCACGGGCAAAGGCAACCTTCCCCATCACTAGAAAAAAGCTTGAAACAACGACCTTGAGTCCTACCCCTTCCCTGTCATTAGAAAAAATTATGAAATAACCACCTTCAGTCCTTTCTTTTTTTGCTCTCTTGATCAAGCATATTTCTTATTTTTTGTTGTTGTTATCAGGATGAAGATGATGAAATTGAAGGCGAAGAAGGTGGGCTGAGTAAATCTGGCAAGGAATTGAAGAAGCTGCTTGGCAAAGCTGCTGGACTTAATGAATCTGATGCCGAAGAAGAAGAAGATGATGATGATGTGAGCTCTCATGTTATTTTGAAAATCTTAAAAATTTTCCATATTCTGCTTACAGTAATGGTGCTAGAGGAAATCATTCTACCTTAACCTTAAGATGTAGAAGTACATGTTGGCTGTTCACGACTACTCTAGATGTTTGTTGATTTGCAAGTTTAAGTCCCTCTAATTTTGCTTGTGCAGATGGATGATGAGACTACAATTTCTCCAGTGCTTGCTCCAAAACAAAAGGATGCACCAAAAGATGAGCCTGCCGACAACAGTCCTGCAAAACAAGCTTCCGGATCTGCTCGAGGAACACCATCTAGCTCCAAATCATCAAAGTCAAAGAAAAAGACAGGAAATGACGATGGAAAGTCTGTTACAAGTACCCCGGCAAAGAAGGTAAAATTTTGTTTAAGTTGCTTTTTATCTTCATATCAATATACTCTCAATGTTCTTTCTATAAAAATATATATCGTTGTCTCAGGAAACTAAACCATTATCTATCAAGGAGGAGTCACCATCTACCTTTCAAGCTGGTGCACCTTCAAGAGGTTCATCTTCTACAGCTGCAAGAACAGCACCAGTGCCAAGCGGTCCGGTAACAGAGGAAGAAATTAGAGCAGTTCTATTAGCGATGGCTCCAGTCACAACACAAGACTTGGTTGCTAATTTCAAGGGAAGAATTAAATTGAAAGAGGTGGGTTGTTAGTTTGTATGAATCATATTACAAGAATCTTTATCTTCAAATTTTTTACTAGATAATATTTCAATTTTGAGTAGCATTAATATGGAATCTGTTATAAATATGCATGACACATCACTTTCTAGGATACATTTTTTAAAATATTTCATGTTCGATTATTCAGACATAAAAGAAGATTAAATCTGTTTTGGCTTGTATCCAATTGTATTCCTTTCCAACTTCCTTGGGTATCAATCTGTTCTTTTTATTTAAGAGGTTAATGCCTTTAAGTTTTACTCATTCTGTTTTGAAAGGCTGCAAGTTTTTATTTTAAATCTCGAATCATATACATTTCTCATAATGATGTAAGATGGGACTATATTAAGTAGATTTATTTATGCATGCATACTCTGGAAGAAAATACTAATAGAAACGCTAGGTTGCAATCTAAAACACCTACTGTAGAAAAGAAATGGCCGGTTTGTTTATTTCTCCATTGAGTATTCGTTTGCTAAACCATTTAGAGAATAAACAATCTTAAAGAGTACAACAACTTTAAAACAAAAAATTGTTATCCATAATTTCCTTACATGCCTTGCTTGTTGGTTGTCCCTTGTTGCCTTCCTATGTCGGCTGGTGGGAGCAGACAATGGCCTTACCCTTTTTTTGCACATTGATTTGTGGCAGATGCATTTTCTTGTTTAGCACATTAATTTGTGGCTTCATTACCTTCCATGTTTGCCAATCCGATTAGTCCTTGGTATTCGTACACTTCTTATCATTGGATGGTGAAGATATGCAATTCTAAGTTCACTTATAATATTTTTAAATGCAGTTTCGCAAAGTCCTTCGGTAAATGTGTTGGAAAGTTGGCTTGTTTTAGGAATACACATTGTACAAATTACCCAATTTAAAATTTTTCTCTTATGAGTGCCATTCCACCTTCATATGTTTGGTTTGATCATGGACAATGCTAATGATAGGATTATTGTCTAAGTACATGTCTTCATATGTCCTTTTCATTTAACTTTTAAACCTTCTAATATAATTTTTATCTATAGAAGCTTACAAATTTGCTGGGTGATTGCTCTAAATTAAGATTTAGTAGCTGATCTTGAGATAGATAATGCTTTGCCCGGATTTCCTTTTAGTATTGTGCAATATTTTGAATGGATCTCTTATCCACCATTGATTTAGCATTGTTAGCATTAGTATAGTATTCAATTTAAAAGTTTCATATTTTTTTGTTGGGAATTTCTTTTTCATAATTTTTTTTAGATTCCTTTGAATCTTATAACTAGGATGAAATTGAGATTCAGTTGGTTTCTGCATAAATCAAATAAGGAGACTGGTTGTAAAAGTGATGTTTCTGCTTCCCTTGAGTCCAATTTATTAATTGATTCAGTTGGAGTTTCACATAGCTTATAATCATTTTTGTTTTTTCTAAAAGATTCATAAAATGTTTTCTATTGAGAGATAAAAATTTAGAATCGCAATCAATCTTATAGAAAATTATATTCTTTTATTTTTTATTCATATGATAAAAAATTAAAATTAATGTTGATATTGAAAATAATATGAAAATAATGCTCAAGTTTATTTTAATCAAATTGCATCTTTTATTTTTGATAGAAAAGATATTACTCAGCTCATCCTACTCTGACAACTATCGGCCAAATTAGAAATGGTAGGCCGCCAGAATGGATATCCCAATGCCCGATTTTAAAAGAGGTTTAATTTAATTTATATATAATTTGAAAAAAAGTAATATTTTAATTTTTTTTGAAATACAAGACCGAACTGATCTCATATCTGCAATAGCTTAAATGATCGAACACAGCACCGTAAGCGACACATCTATCCAGAGGAATAGACATATTATTTACTAGCGCGACTCGATTAAATAAACTAAAGATTTTATGACATCCGTTTTATTCTGTAAATCTTTATGTTGACCGACAATTTCTTCTATTTAATACAGGAGATTAAATGAGGTTTATTTTAAGCTGGGTTCTTAAGTTCCCTATAGAGGCAAACCCTTATAATTAATTACATCTTAAATGACTGAAGTCACTTAAGAAGACTCTCGATTAAGATCAGTGGTTTTGTCTTCAAGATTGCAAATTTTAGGTTTCCAAGGATAAATATTAGGAAATCAAAGAGAGAAAGGGCTCAAAATATGAACAGTTATTTCTCAGGAGTCGATGAAGGGAAAGGTAACGGATGTCACATATCCAGGGAGAAACCCAGTGCCCGGTGACTTCCTGATGGTGACTTCTTAACTATCGTACGATTGGACCTTAACTCTAAGGAGACATCCTACGCCTCGTTGTCGTGATCTCGATCGTCGCCCTTCGTCTGCTTGCTTCCACATTCCGCTTCTTGGGAAGACTACTCTAAGCTCCTAACAGATCGATTAGAGGCTCAGGGTTGTGGTGTGTATAAATGTGCAGTTGTTGGGTCAGTGGCTCGCCACAGGGTATCTCCAAAACCGGGTGTCCTGCTGACCTCTAACCTACCCCTGCAAGTCTGTAGAAACAACATGAGTTATAAAAGAGAATATACAATGTGACATAGTAAACAGTAAATAGTAGTATTACAGGCATGAATTATGTGTATACACAGGAAAGGGTGCAGTAGCAAAAGTAAACGCTGTAAATATAAAACAAACTTGCATATCTGACGGGTCGGCAGCTCCTGAAAGAACTTGAGAAAAGGCGGCAGATGACCCAAAGTAACTCGAAGAAAACCGTCGAAAAACATGAGGAAAATTCGAAGGAAATCACCAGTGTTTTACAAAGATTTCGATAAAACCGTAAGAAAACACATAAATATCCAATTTCGATAAAAATACGTAGGAAAACACCCAAAAATCCAAAGAAAGAAAGAAAGTCGTAAGCATTCGGGTCGGGCTAGGCTCAGAATTAGGTATTCTTGAGTGACTCTAAAGGCAACCAAAGATTTCGATAAAACCGTAAGAAAACACATAAATATCCAATTTCGATAAAAATACGTAGGAAAACACCCAAAAATCCAAAGAAAGAAAGAAAGTCGTAAGCATTCGGGTCGGGCTAGGCTCAGAATTAGGTATTCTTGAGTGACTCTAAAGGCAACTATCGGTCACCCATATGTATAGAGCCCGACATTCAACTAGAAAGGTGTCCTATTATACCAACTCTGGTGGGTACTCCTTAGCCCAATACCAGCGATTAACAGGTGAATAATTGAATTTTGTTATTTAAAATTTATATTTTAACATGCATATATGGGTTTCATGCATGGAAGAAAAGTTAGTATTAATTTTTGGTAGTCAAAATATTTTGAAAGTAGCGCATATGTTCTTATCGTATATGTTCTTATCATTTTCTTTTGATTGAAAATATGATTATCCACAAGTCAATTTCACCGGGTCCCGGAATTGGGTCCCGATGTTGTACGAGGGAATATTATTCCGCTCTACCACCGAATGCCTTATCATCACGGCCTAATACCTCAAAAAGACATTCCAACTTACGATCTTGTTTGATGGTTTCACATATAGGCATACCTATACAAATGCACTTATGTTTCAGACATAAGCACGTAAAACTCAAACCAAGAAGCAAGTAAAATGAACCGAAAAGCAAGAAATGAAAAAGAAAGAAGGCTAACCCACCTCCAAAATCAATTTAGAAAGAAAAGCCAAAGTGGTAGGAGAATTAGCCTAAAACATCCAACTGGTGGGACTTCTCGATTGAGCAAAATGAGATGGGCACATCCCCAAGCCTAGCTAGGAACAATTCCGAAATGCACAATTTACAGACCTCCAAGCTACCTAAACCTTTCTCATAGCCTAAAACATCCAACTGGTGGGACTTCTCGATTGAGCAAATATTTTTTTTTTTTTTTTTTTTTTTTTTTGCAATCAATCCAGCCTGCAGAATTGGGCCCTGAAACATCTCCAAACATTTAGCATATCATTCCTCGAAAAGAGGCATTTGAATTCTTCCAAATAACAAGAATTGAAGTATTCCATTTTACCAAGATTAAAGCATTCAATTCCACCTCAAGCCAAAAGCTTCCAATGCCATATGAACCCAACATCATTCAAAGAATCCCATATAGGTGCTCACGGCCAGGGCAACAAGGAGCCATCAAACAGGTGCACAAGGGAACCAACAAACAAAGACAAGGGGGGCTCTCGGGTAGGAAGAGCAAGAGGAGCCACCAAACCCAAACCAACAGCCACAAGCTCACGAGTAGGAGCAGCTAAAGGGGAGCCTCCAGCTAACACTCAACGCAAACAGGAGAACACAACAGGAAGTTTCACGACCAGGGGACGCCAGGATGGAACGCCAACCCACACTCACACTCAGGAAATAGCAGGAAGACCCACACCTAGGGGAAGTAGCAAAGGGGACAACAAAACCCAAACTAAACAGAAGAAACACAACAGGAAGGCTCACGGCCAGGGGCAACTAGGAAATAAAACCAAGCCCAAAACAAGCTCCCAAGCTTTTAAATGAAAACCAAATTTTCATCCAACCTATATTTCGAATAGGGAAGCCTCAACAGGAAATGAAACTAAACCCCAAAACCACTGCTAAAAACATCAAACAAATTTCAGTATATATTCGAACAGGAGCAGCAGCAGGGAGCAAAACCGAACCACTAAAAGAGTTGCTTAAAGCAAGAAATAATGCCAACATGTATTCGAACAAGAGCAGCAGCAGAAAGAGCAAAACCGAGCCACCAAACAGCTGCTCAAAGCACCAAAAAAACATTCAGCATGTGTTTGAATATAGGGAACAACAGGAAGCAAAATTTAGCCACCAAACCAAACCTCCAAGAGCCCTAAAAACAAATAAAAGCCACCTGAATATGTTTCGAGTAGGAGGGCAGCAAGGAAGCACAAAACAAAACCCCCAAATTAAAATCTTCAAAAGCCTCAGTGTCAAATCAGTACAGCAAAGGAAACTGCAGCCCATAGGGCTAAAACAGCCCATAAATCCTCCATGTTAAACCCAGGCAGCAAGGAAAGCCGCAACCTAGATCTTCAACATATCAGCATAGATGTGATAAGAACATAAGGAGGAAGCTCACACATGCATAAGAATTAAACCATGTCTTTCATTATCCTACATTCTTAGCTAAGTACCATGAAATATTTAAAACAAGCCTAATAGCTTGTATTTGGACTGAAGTAAGCTAAAATCTAACAGTTGGCCATGATTCCAACTTTAGTCGAGCAGGGAAGAAGAGCAGGAGAGAGGAAACATAACTTGCTCGGGCTTCTGTAATCAACAAAAGAAAAAGCCATGACACTCCTAAACCTCAAGCTCACAAGCAAAGCCACAACACTCCCGGACTCCAAGCTCACAAGCACCTAGCCGAGAAGAAATTTTTGCAGAAACTTCCCAGGCCTCAAGCTTCGTAACCCTACCAAGAACTTTCCCCACCGAGTTTTTTTGATGCCCCCCGGTGAAAGAGGAGCTTGCAGGACTTCCCTCCACAAAGCACAGCACCCAGTCAAAAGAAAAAAAAAATGCCGCAGTCGAGGCCACAACGAAGAAAGATCGGGAAGGAGAAGTTTCCCAATTCGTGACCCAGGGAACACACGCACCCAATCAACCTACCCCGAATGGGCTCCCGCGCAGTGAGAGGAAGCATAAAGCTTCGAAAAGAGAGGATGTCGAGAGGGGAAGAGTTTACTCTTCGTTACGCGAACGGAGTGAACCAACACGAAGGAAGGCACGATTAGGGCTAAATCCGGAGAGGGAACCAAGAGGAGCAGCGAGCGAGAGGAGCCTGGGCTCCAATTGGGGACGGAACCAAGCAAGGACCACGGCAAATTAAGGCCTTCCCCCGTAATAAAAAGACCCCATCGGTCTTATATTGCCAAACATACCCCCCCAAGGTATAAATAATGTTTAAAAATCCTCGAATTGCGCACCTCTAGCTCGCGCACAAAACCATATCGAAGTAGGAGTCCTTAGTAACTAAAGTCGACGTTCTGAACGCGCCGACGAGGTCCATTTCCTCATCCGGGATCGTCCGAACGACCTCATCGCTGGTCGGGTCGGAAACGCATCAAATTTGTGTTTCGTCGAAATAATCACTTATGATCGATCGTGGAGCCTCCTACAAGTGCGGAGACGTGAATTTTAACAATTGTGTGCGTCGATGTGTGCACTGTGGTATTCGTGCATTGATGATTGTGCGCGGACGACACAAAGTGTTTCCTAAGGCTTTAGATCCTAAGGGTACTTGACTCGAGCTTCGTCACGCTGATTTTAATCGACTCAACTAAGCGTTGAGGATTTAGAACCGGTCAGAAAGTTGCTTGAATTTCTAATCAGTGTGGGCGCCAGGCTAGTCCTCTAAGAGAGTCGGTAGGAAACCCTAAGGCTAGATCCTAGGCTCTAAGAAGAGGAAGAGACCTCACCAAAAATGAGGTCAACAACAACCAATACAAAAAATTGGGTGGTAGAAAGGAAAAACTAGCACCTTCTGAAAGTTACAAGAAATTTCTCCTTTACTTAAAGCCTTCCTTATAATTATTATCTTAAATACCATAAGGAGAAATAGGAATGTTCATTTGATTTTTAATAGTGAGTAGGGAACCGCTGGCTAATTTTTATTTTTTCTATTTTTAGGGCAAGATTTATTGGTTTAGAAAGCATTGACAAGGTTTGTCAAATGATCAGTGGATGTTGAATTATAATCCGGGGTTTAGAGGAACTGCTTGAGACGTAAAATTACAGAAGTTAGAATTTGTATCATTTTGAGTTATAAAGCACGACTGGAAAGATTTTCTTAGGGAATCGAGTAAGCTCCTTAGCTTATCCATTTTGCTTGAGTTGAGTTTTTTCTTGTTCAGTGAGAAAGGTATGCCCTTTTAATTGACGTTCTTTGGCTCCATTGCAGCCTTATGGCTTTTTGTGGAGCTTCCAACATTTGTATTTGATATGACTTTTTTATTCTGATAATTACACCATAGGTTGCTTTTGTGAAAAAGGTTTTTATCTTTTTTTTTTTTCTTAAGAAGATTTTGTGGCAAGAATTCCTTTGCCCTTAAGTTTCCGTGAATGTCATGGCAGACATTTCAGATTTGGGATTGTCAAATATTACCATCCTTAAATTCCTTGCCCTTAAGTTTCCGTGAATGTCATGGCAGATATTTCAGATTTGGGATTGTCAAATATTACCATCCCTCTTTCTTATTTGGTTTGTATAAGATAGAATACTTCATTAAGGTTCGTAGGTTCTCTCGACTCAAGATTTAGGTACGAACTTGGACGAATTCAATATTCAATCTTAAAAGAAATTCTAAAATATTTGCTTTTTAAATATATTGTTTGACAATCCCAGAATGGTCATTACACTTCCTCTTAAGATCTTGATAGTAATCTAGTTCTAAGCAATATACTTCCATTGCATTAAGTATTCAATGATAAATAGTTTACATTGGCCGTTTAGAGCTTCATTTTGATCTCTTAAATGAAAGATACATCTTTAAATTTTTAGTAAGTTTGTTTGATAGCGTCCCCAACATCTTTTGTGGTTGTTATGAACGTGTATAATTTGTTGATTTAGCCATCATTGTGCTTAATAATCATGATAGATTTATGAAGTATGTTACATCCTAACGTGAAAACTTTATCTTTCAGATCCAGAGGAAGATCAACAAGATGATGGATTTTTTTGTTTGTTTTAGAGACATCTTCACAATTTGATACCTCTTTAGTTAGTTTCTTTCATTCAAATGATATGAGATTTGTAGCCCATAAAAATTTCCTTTTGTTTGATTTTCACTATTCATGAGGACTGACTTTTTGGAATCAAGTCCAAAAAATTAGACACGGAGGAAATTAAAGTGGAAGTGAGGGATAAACCAATGTTGAAATAAGTGATTGGAAAGTTAGGTGTGTTTATTCATTTCATAGGTTTTTATTTGAGAATAAAATTTGGGCTTTAGAATTAATGGCTGGTTTTTAGATTTGTTTATCTTCAAGATAGAATTTTCTCCACCTATTTGTGGATAATTTCTTATATTTTTACACAAAACAAGAGAATAAAATTCGGAAATAAAATATGCCATTTTAACTTAACCCTCTTATTATTTTAATTTTCAGTGTTTTCATACATTTTGTATTATTTTTTTATAATCTGTTTTGGTAAGCTATCAAGTATATGCTAGAATATTAAAATGTTCTTTAAATGTATTTATATATTTGTTCCTCATCATCATTAGCCTTACAACTACTTTGTGTCATCTGTATGATTCTTCTTCATATCTATTTTGGTACATTAGGTATTAACTCTGTTATGCATGTCTGTTTTCATAATTTCTTACCCTTTTATTAATCTTCCCTTTCCTTTTTAATTGTAATTTAATATTATAATTGAGAGATTTATACATTGATAAAAAAAATATTATTTACATAACAACTATGATTGATTAATTTGTTCTTAACATGCTAAGTTATGTAATTTTAATAAATTTTTACGGATATTTATTACTTCATTTGCATTAATTATTTCAAACATTAATATCTGTTATCTTATGCTGTGTATTATTGAGTTGATTATTTGCCCTTTGCAGTAATTAATCATTTATATATAATAAAATATGTAAATATCATTATTAAATCGATAAAACTAATCAGTTTTAGCCCTCTAACTAGTTTTGTTTGGCTTATGAATCTTCATTCATTTCTTTCAAGTGTCACATGATATATTAGTTCTTATATAAAAATCCTTTTACATATTTGTAGCCATTTTACATTTTTGTACCGCTTTATCTTCTTCTTTTTGGGATATTTATATGCATACCACTCAATTCTCATGTATTCACATATCTAACACCTAGACTTTACTTTTTACATATACCAAATCTTTCATAGTACATAAAAAATACCACTATTTTAACTTTTAAAAAGAGAAATACACCTTTTCATGCATAATATGGCGGCATATATTTAAAAATTGAAGTTTAGGTGCTAGATATGTAAATACATAAGAATTTGGCGGTATGTATTTAAATCTTCCCTTCGTTTTATAATAGAGTCATTTGTAAGGGTATTGAAAAATATTTTTCATTTGATTGACAAAATGATTGTTTAATTTTTATATATGTAATATATCTTTAGTTACGTTATTGTTTTTAAATATTACTATTTATTATCTTATGCTGGGTATTTTTGCACTTATTATTTGTGCTCATCACTTATGTTATTTGTGCACATGTGTGTGTGTGTGTGTGTTCCTCAATTTCATAATCACTATCTCCCTTAGTAATTTGAGTTAGTTTTATGAATCTTCATTCATTCTCTTTTTACTTTTATTTTGAAGCATTTGCATAATTTCTATCCTTGTTATTACTTTCTTTTTGTTTTGTAGATGTTCACAGCCATTTCTATTTTTCATCATCTTATCTTCAATGGGTGTGAGTTCTACCATGTATTAGATATATTATGATGTCTTGTTAACTTTTTTATTTTAATCACCTTCTTGGCATTCTCATTTTTGTTGCACTCGAATTGAAACTTCTTCGTTACCAATACTCCGGCTATAAATAAAACATGGCCAGTATGATTGTAGTTTTTAAAATTTTATCTTTTATATTTTGCTATTGTATTTTGGAGTTGGTTCTCATATCATTTATCATTCTGATATATTCGTGCTGCATTATATTTTGCATTAATATTTATGAGAAGAATAAGGAATATAGTATTTACTAATAATTTTAGGTACTTAATCTATTTCAAACCATTATACAATTTAGTACAAAGATATTATTTTGTGAGCAAACATGAAGGCATTGCTTAGGTTTGTTGATCTTTTATAAGCCTATTTTTGGAAAACAAAAAACAAGTGAAAAAAGTTCAAAATAAAATGAGAAATTTTCGATTTTCTTCTTATATTTATTTATTTTTCAGAAATTGGTAAATTGGTCTTCTAATTGATGCAAATAGAGATGTATGATGTGCTATGTAATAAATTTACACTACTTTATCATTGGACCTAACCACTACTAGCATTGAAATTTAGTAGAATTGGCCATTTTATCATTTAAGAAAATGAGGGGGAAGGGTGAAAAGTTCTCATCTATGGAATGAATGGGCAATATCTAAGATTGGAATTTCCATAGAATTATTCATGCAAACTTGAAAAGAGAGATCTAGGCTGCCTTCTATTCTAAAAATAGAACAATGAACAGGAAATGTTGGCATTTGTTACATAAATAATTGAGTCGAGGAAAAGGGATAGAAGATTTGGTCTATTTTGGGATTATAGTACAAGAATCCATATGTGGCATCAAGCATTGCTTGGCGTTTTGAAAGACGACGACGACGACGACAACAACAACAACAAAAAAACCTTAATCCTACTACATGGGGTCAGGCAAAAAATTGGAAGAATTGGAAATTATTTTTCAATGGTTTTATAAACTTAGGCTCTGTTTTCTCGATGTTATAGTCATCTTTATATGGTGAAGGTATGAGTTGGGCGACCGCTTTTGACATAAGAAGGATAAAATCCCTCCTAAGGAATGACTGCAACAAAGCATGTCCAACTTTAACTTATGGTCAGTCCAAGTTGCATTTAACTTATTATCAACAATTATAATGCCATATAAAGCAATCAATGATACATTTATGATTAGCATTGGTTGTCTTGTGTGTTTGCTCATCACTTGGATTAAATTATACCTAAAATGTGTAATGATGGGCACAAGCTCGTGCAATATCGACTTATTGACCTAAATCATTCAAGTAGATTCTAATCTTGTTTAAATAGTTTAAATCAGTGACATTAGCATTTTCATCATAAGATCGTCTAGCTTAAAGAAGTTGATTTAGAAAGAAAAAGTTGTTGGCTCATTAATATAACCATTTTTTTTGGCTTTATCACGGACACATTTTATACCCTCACTTAATTCCTGCTATTGAATTTTCTCTCAATTATCACAAAGGGCGCATTTTTTTTTTATATGTTATATTTGATATTTCTAAATTGTACATGAGAGTGTTCTCCACATGAAATACTTTACCTAAATAAGGCATTTTATTTATTTTTCAAGAAAGCATTTGATTTTACCATTGGCATAAATAATGATCATGGTAATCAATGAATATAGATTTTTTTTCATGTATATGAGTGAAATTGAATTCTGTAAATTTGCTGGTGTTTATTATAAAGAAACGTACTAGTATTATTTTCAAATATGATCTAAATCCATCAAGTGGCTAGCATCTAACACACTTATTGAATGAGACCGGGGGTTGGTTCTTGTTTTCCAGTTGTTATGTGTAGTTAATGGAAAGCATAACATGATGTTGAAGGATGAAGTGATCTTAAACACAAATAAATCAAGACAATTGAATTTCTACTTTAGGTTAGGAATAATGCAATTTCCTTGAAGGATCTTTAGCTAAGTAGTGGATTAGATATTGATATTTTCAATCACGATGGATTTAATCCTTGTAGGAATTGGCATGGAATCATCCAAGTGTAGATCTTTTCTGATTGATCATATTTTACTTCTCTTAAACGCTTCCTCTTTTTGCTGTTGTGGTTTCCTTGTTCTTGTATTGACGGACTGCTTGTTGAAGCCTCCTTGATGCAGCCTCCTGATCTTCTTCTCTTTTAGTTCTTTGGTAGGAGAGATAGAATGAGAAGTAGAATGAGGAGAGAAAGGGAGACGACTAGAGAGCAGAGGAATGGCCAGCTAGGGTTTGTGCAGAATGAGAATTTCACATAATTTAATGATGATGAGTGCTTATAATCATTGTATTATTTATATGAAACGGAAAATGCTACATAATTGATAAATCCCAAAATCTTATCTCATATTTAACCGCTATCATGAATCAAGTTATCATATAGTTGGCCCTCCTTATTTGATCACTTGTCCTACATTTTTTTTTTTTTGGATAATTTAGGCCTAAATCCTCTCCCCTTTTAACCTTGGTCAGTCTCTTGGTTTTAGGGAATTGGTTTTGCATTTTAATATCATTCATTAATCTTCTTTCTCCTGCTTTTGTAGCCAATTATGCTGCTCTCATATAATATGTCTTTGCTCCATACACCAATTGCCATCTAAACTTGACCATGGCTCACATGTTTGGTTTGACTTGTGGCTTGAGTCGTAGCTTGATTTGGGTTTATGTTTAGGTTTGTTTGGGTATGATTAGTTGTTTTTGGCCCTAGTAAAATATTCCATTTCTAAATCACATTCAAATCTTATATTGCATCTATGACCTGCAGGTAGCTCTTATGTGGTAATCGCTTTGGTTGTAATGCTGGTCACTAATCCACTTCAAACTCTATCTTTGATTGTTGCTTCATTCATGAAATTCATATTCATGTAAAAAGTGATTTCCCCAAATGTGTGATTCTTTTAACCTGGATTCGTACATCAGTACTAAAGGGTAGTAGTGCGTTCAATTCTTTATACACATGTTTGAAGTGCATGTGATATACTGTTAAGTGGTCCAGTTGTTCAACATGATAAAATTTCTTACATACATCAAACATTCGAGAATTATTCTCTCCCAGATAACACAAACGACAATTCCTCCATCGCAGCTTTAATACATTTACAATGAGTAATATGATTGGATTGATCAAGTTTGATAGAATTTTATATTTGTATCAAAAGCTGAGTATCCACCCTTATCTACTCAAAATAATTTGGCTCAGTCTCAGCTCGAGTACTATCAGTAAGGTGACTTTCTTGAGAAGTATTTCTTAAATAGTCTCATAGTTTTATTCTAGTAATAATAATTAATTTCAGCTAACTTTTCATTATGTGATGGAAAGAATACTTTCTTATTTCTCGTTGAAATCATATTTTACAATTTTATATAGACTCTCTCTGGATTAGGAATACATCTAATATAAAAACTATCTGAAATTAAGTCTCTTCTAATTTGATTACCTAATATACGAGCTTTATATTTAGTATTTTTCATAACAGCAACGAAAGCTCTAAAAGAACCCTTTCTGTATGCTTTCATGGGTGTGGTTATGAAGAAAAGTTAAGAATTAAAATCTATCTGAACTAGGAATATGCTATTTTTTTTTTATCAATTTTAGAGAACTCGAGAAATTGGACGACAACAATTAGATCTAAAAAATTCTTCATTCTGCTTAGTGTTTATAACGGTTTTAAAAGTATATGAATCTGTAATTTACAACTGTCATGGAGCATTTCATCCGTCATGGAGCATTTCAACCGACGCTAAAGCAAGTGAATCTGTGATTTTATAAAAACCTTGGAGTACCCTAAACCAGTGATTCAACTAGAGGCATTGTTTTTCTGAATGTTCCTATACAAGTTGGATTTTGCAAGTAGCTGCCCTTCTTTTGAAAGTATTCCATCATGTGTGATTGTGTCTTGGCTGGTTTGGCAAGTTTGTTGAAAAATTTCTCGTGCTGCTAGTTCTCTTTTCTAGTCTGTCTAAGTATGACTTTTGCTAGGATTGATTTCAAATTATTCATTTTGTTATTAATAAATTTATATTTTTCTTTTTTATTGTCAACTATTCATCTGATCTTAATTTTTTTTTTTTGCATTTTTGTACTTTATCTTACAGGATAAGGCTGCTTTTGCTGATATTCTCAAGAGAATATCCAAAATACAGAAAACTAATGGTCAAAATTATGTCGTGCTGAGATGAGGTAAATTTTGTGCTAAAGAGGCTTCACTGCCTTCATTTTCTTGAACTTTATATATAATGTAAAAGCAACCACGTTGTGTTGAATGAGGCTAATGATGATAATTATGAGGTTCTGTTAGTGATGAATTGTATATGAAAATATTTAATGTGAAGAAGGATTGTAAACAAATTTTAGTGCTTACCAATGGTTGATTTTGGATTTGATGTTGGCATGAATTCATTGGTCAACTAGTATTACTTTGGATTCAGCTTCTAAATAGTGGATAATCTTAGTGGATGTTAAAACCAGTGAAAGACTTTTAGGGTTTGCTTGTGATATTTTTCTCACTACTTTGCTTTCCAAACCATTACCACCAATTTGTTTGATTAGTACTTGTTTGCTACTTTATATATATATATATATACTCTATATATATATATATATATATATATATATATTGGTTAGAAATTGTGGAATTCTGTTTCAGTTAGGTGAACTAGACTATCGGCTATATGGACCTTTAATGATCAATTTGTGGAAGCCATTAGAGGAAGTTTTCTATTTCATTTTTATTTCTTTTTATCATGTTTTATGTCTTTCATTTATTGTTTGTCTTGTATTTGGGAAGTTGTTATAGCCTTATTTATATTTGTCGTAGATATTCCCTATAAATTATGGGGAAATATTGTAATTTGAAGATGAGAAATAAGATAATATAGTTTCTTCACCTTTCTACATACTATGAAAGCCTCGTCAAATTGTTCCCGTTGGTGTCGTTTGTCTTCGACGTTAGCCTTGTTCGTCTTCAATTTTGTTTGGGTCTGTCTCCTTCATGTGCGTGTGTGATCTAGGAGTTGAAGCCCTTGCTTCCCCCTCTGATTGACCGGTTTGCGAAAGATAAATTGCAGGATCGCATCGCACAAAGACCCGTCTGCTTTGCTCGTCTCACTCATACGCATGTTTCACAGGCTTTTTTCGAACTAAATCCTCCTTGTTGTCATCACAATCCCTTCAATGAGCCCGCAGACCCTCCTCTGCTCAATCCTACAACCTCTGGAGCCTCTCCAACAGCCGTCCAGCAACCCAATTTCTCCCTGCAGCCATCAGAAACCCTCTAGCCAGCATGTAGACTATCCTTTGGTGACCTGACCGCCCCTTCCCGAGCAAGAAAAGTAACTAAAAGCTCCCTTTCTGGCTGGCCTTCCAAACACTTCTCCTTCTTGATCCTTCCCAGCCTTCCTGGCCGACCTTCCAAAGGATTTAAACAAGCAGAGCGACAACCAAGAATCATGCTACAAGGGTTTGTCAGGAAGCTACAACCAACCAGGTTTTCCCCTATCCATTCCTAAACGTGCATAGGGTTTATGACAATGTGCAAAATGAAGATGTTTAGTCTGTTTCAGAGGTTCTAAATTAGAGATTAGAAATTTAGTCCAAATAGCCTTTAAACTTTGTACTTTTATCGCAAAGTATAAACTCAAATGGTCATAACTTCCTTCAATACTCTCAATCTGTTTTTATGTACATTTTGTAAAAAAGTAAAACAAGAACATCTCAAGGGAGAAGACAATTCTTGAGCTCGTTGATCCTAATCATCACTCATAAAAGATTTAGGATCATACGGTTAAATCTTGGTTGATCGATGCTATGACTACAAAAGTTGAATATTTATTAATTTGCAGGACATCACAAGAGATTTAGGAAGTTGTGAGACGTCATTCTAATACTGAAAATATTGTAGAATTGTTTGAGATTAAGGAAAAATGCATGGAGCTCCAACAAGAAGAGTTGAGTGTTACTCAATATTTCAACACACTATCAAATAATTTGTTACAATTACATATGTATGATACATATGTGTGGAAGTGTCATCAAGATGTTATGTATATAAAACAATAGTGGAGAAGAAGAGGATGACAAAGTTCTTATTAGTTCTAAATAAGAACTTATATGTGGTCAGAGGAAGAAGCCTATCCCTTCCACTAGGGAAGCTTTTGTTGAATTTAGAAGAGAAGAAAGTGGGAAGAAGCTCATGATGTCAGGAAGTGGGTTTATCTAGCATAGGAAGCTCTGCTTTGCACGCGCAAAACTCCCATGATTCAAAGCCAAAGAAGAATCGTCCCTTGTAAGAACATTGCAAGAAACACGATCACACAAATGATAAATGTTGTAAACTACATGAAAAACCAGTAGATTGGAAATTTGGACAATGAGGAAGGATCAAAACAACAAAATTCATGCTCTTACCTTTTCTAAAGAGTTGTTCGACCCTAGTCCCTTCACCAAGGAACAACTGGAGGTGTTGAAGAAGCTTCCTATTAGCACGACTAAGCAGCCTTCCAGCTTGATGATACACCAAGGTATCATATCCTTCTCCTAATTTGCTAACAATGAAAGGTTTCGACCTTGGATAATAAATTCAGGTGTTTTTTATCACATGACTCGAGACATTTATGCTCTCATCAACTACGAAGAGACCATCACCTCCAAATTTGTTAGATTTGTCGATGGATCTCACTATAGGATTATTTTGAAAGGAAAAGCGAAAGTCTACCAAGAGATTCAACTTTATTTTGTATTTTATGTCCCCCAGCTAGATTACAACTTACTTTCAATTAGTAAGCATACTCTTGTTTGAACTGTGTTACTAAATTTCATTCTAACTCTTGTGAATTTCAGGTGGTGGATTTGCGGAAGGTGATTGGCAGTGCTGAATTTTATCATGGTCTATAACTGTTCAAGGAAAGTTATTCTCTTTACACACAAGTTTCTTCTCAACCATCATCTTCCTATGTTTTTTAGTCTATCGTGTTAAGTTTGTTGAAAGTCATGTTTTACTATGACATTATCATCTTGGTCATCCTAGTTTTCATTATATTGCAAAGTTGTATCCACATCTCTTGATTATAAAAAGTTAGTGTTTTATTAGTGTGAAGTCTGTCAATTGGCTAAACATATCAATCATGTATATCATCTATCTCAGTATAAACATTCACATTCTTTATCTATCACCCACAATGACATTTGGGGACCATCAAAATTTTAAACCATCAATGGAGCTAAATGGTTGTCTCCTCCATTAATGATCACACTAAAACCAATCAGATATTTTTCATGAAAGAGAAATTTGAAAGTACCCAAATCTTTAGTCATTTCATGACATGATACACTTAGTTCCAATGCAAAATTTAAATTCTTAAAACTGATAATGGAAAGGAATACTTTAACTCGATCCTTGAACCCTACCTTGCAAAGAATGGTATCATAAATGTGAGTTTTTGTGTTGAAATTTCATATAAAATTGGATAACTGAGAGGAAGAATAAACATCTTCTCAAGATATCTTGGTCTTTAATTCTTTCTCACAATATCTCAAAAGTTTTATGGGGAGATGCAGTGTTTACAAACACCTAACTCATTAATAGAATGCCAAGCAGGGTCCTTAGATTCAAAACCCCTCTCAATGTTTTGATGGAAACATACCCTCATGTTAGAGTCTTCTCATCCAATCTTCTTTTACAAATATTTGACTTTTTATTTTGATCACATTCATAAACCAAAACACACAAAACTTGAGGGTATTGTGAGAAAATCTATCAATGCAACTTTTTTGGTTATGCTTTTAACTAAAAGGGATAGAAGTGTTATTCTCACATTACAAAAAAATAGTAAAACTTAATGAATGATATTTAAAAAAAAACAATCATACTATTCCAAATCTAAAGCCCCCTATATCAGATTTGGGACATTACTCTGGATTCCCACACACTTATCTAGAGTTATCACAATCTATTCTATTTCCCTTTAACAATCATGTCTCCCAAGTTCCACCACTTGAGGATATTCAACCTAAGATTGACAAGAAGGATATGAACAAGGAACTTTAAGTGTACATTAGGAGAAAGAAATCCACTAATCAAGATAAAGATAATATAGAATCATAAGACTGTTTACAATCAAATATGAATTCACACATCTCTAAAGTTTCCAGGGATGTGGAATCTAGTGGAGAAGATAAGGGAAAGTTGCACAAATTATCCTATCCAGGAGTATGTGCCCTACGGGAAGTTATCTTTACGTTATAATTTTTTTTTTTTTGTATTTAATCTGGAGAGTGTGTAGTTACTCATGTCTATTCATGAAGCACTTTAAAGTCCAAAATGAGAAAAAGACAGTTGAAGAGGAGATCCAAGCACTTGATATGATTGATACATGGACCTTTACAAAGCTTTCTTCTGATAAAGACTCGTTGGGTGCAAATGGTTGTTCGATCTCAAGTACAAAGCATGGGAGCATTAGGAGGTTCAAGAACTGGTTGGTGGCCAAAGGTTTCTCTCAGACTTTTGAGATAGACTATCAAGAAACATTTGCAACATTGGCCAAGCTAAACACTGTAAGAGTTCTTTCAATTGGCAGTGAACAAATAGTGAAAACTTCATCAACTTGAGATCAAGAATACCTTTTTGAAAGGAGACCTTGAGGAAGAAGTGTATATGGAGATCCCATCAAGGTTGAAAATATCTCAAATCAATTGTAAAATAAGAAAGTCACTTTATAGCCTCCAACAATCTCCATGGGCTTGGTTTGACAAGTTTGTCAAGACTAAAATCTAATGGGTACATCCAATATTAAGTTGATCATATATTATACATAAAGCATACATGGGAAGATAAGAAAGCTATACTCATTGTTTATATAGATATGATTCTGACGGGTAATGATGAACAAGAGATTGGGAAGATTAAGGAGGTTCTTTTCACTGAATTTGAAAGCAAGGATATAGGAGTTGCGAGATACTTTCTAAGCATGGAAGTGGGCAGATCCAAGATGGGAATTGTGATTACATCTTTCACCTACTAAAAGAGACATGAATGCCGAGGTACAAACCTGAATGCCGAGGTGTAAACCTATTGACACTCGCATTGATTTCAACAAAAAATTACATTCAGGTGAGAAAAGAGACTAGTTTAAAAATGTATATACCAGAGATTGGTGGGAAAGCTTAGATTCATGTCACGCACTAGAATTAATATCACTTACTATATCAGTATTGTGAGTCAACATATGAATAGTTCAAATGAAAAATATTTCGAAATAGTTTACAGAATATAGAGATTTTTTAAGAAGTCCCTTAGCAGAGGGTTATTGTTTAAAATCAAGCTGAGTAGAAGTTCACATTGATGCTAGTTGTGTAGAATTCAGAGATAGAAGATCCGCATCTGAGTATTGTGCCTATGTATGAGGAAATCTTGTTACATGGAGGAGCAAGAAACAAATAGTAGTCTCTAGAAGTAGTGCATATATTGAGTATCGAGCACTTGTTTTTGGAATTTATGAAAGAATGTGGATATAAAGATTATTAAATGAGTTGAGATGCTCCAAGTCAATCCCATAAAGATTTTATGTAACAGTCAAGTTGCACTAATATTGTAAATAACGTTGTGCATCGTGACATGGCCAAACACATTGAGGTTGATAGACGTTTTATCTCTGAAAAGGTCACCGGCGGCATTATTCACTTAATCTACATTCGAACTCATCTTCAATTGACAGTTGTTTCCCTACCTCCAAGTAGCTTCAAGTATTTGAAAAGCAACTTGGTCTTTACAACATTAGTTTGTTGCAAAAACTATTTTTTACAATTTGATTCGTTAATGTGTAATAATTGTAAGAAATCCATCGGGCTACTTTTTTTAAAAAAAACCTATTTATAATACTAATAACAGCTTTTAAAAAGTCTGTTTTCTTCACAATAATTTTCAACCATCTTTTTATGAAGTTGGAACCATCTCAAACAGATTCTTAGTATATTGGGATGGGAAAAAAAAAAACTTGGCTTAAACTTGATTGTGGTGAGTTTTATAGTTATTATATATAATTAAAAATTATATTGTACTTGTTTCAAAATAAATTTGATCTCTGGAAAATTCATCTTTATCAAATTTGGATATGATTATCGTGGGACATTTTCTTATTCCAGCATGAGGTGAGGGTTTACAATTGGTTTTGACGAGTAACATCGGCTAAAAGAATTGTGATAACATGTAGTTGTGCCCGCATTGTTGGAGAATGCGTAGTCTTTACGGATTTGGAGCCAAAAATGAATCAATAGTCGTCTGTTTCTTCAAATAAAGAAGAGGTTAGTTTTGCAGTCTAGATTTTATCCTATAAAAATAATCTTAATCCCTTCTCCATGACTCTTAAATCATCATTATTATCATTACCTTCATTATCATTGTCATTATTATTATTATTTATATTATTATTATTATTATTATTATTAATGGCTTTATGTTTGAAATGTGATTCTGAAGATCAAAGAATCCTTTCGGATGCAACTCTTTCCTACTCTCATAATGTCCGTTAATTCTATACCTTAAACCATTTCTTATAAATTAAGATTTGATCCACCAAACTTCCACGTCTTCTCGGTCATTTCTCTATGATTTTCTATAATTGGTCGATATAAATTAAATTAGTTGAGGTTAGTGAATATTATTTTCTTGATTCTATGAGCAACTTTTATTTTACATAATTTTTTTTTGTTTAGGTACTCATAAAAAAAGCAAAAACATCGTACTTTTTGGCAGTTTTGCAGCGGCGCACCCGCTCATTTGTTTCGAACAGGCTGCGTGCCAGCCTCCGAATCAGAATAAGGAAAAATTTTTAGTACCAGACTGTGGCTAAGATTGACGAAGGAAAAAAAAAAATAAGTCCGTCCGCACGTAAAAGCTTCTCCCGAATCAGTTGGGTGTTAGATGATACCCCACTCGTTAGCCACTTTGCACCATGGCCCTTGGGCTCTTAACTTTATCATTATATATGCAAGAAATGATTGGGGTTAGGGCTGTCAAAAAAGCTCGTTGTTCGCGAACAGCTCGTGTTCGGCTCGTTAAGAAGCTCGTGTTCGGCTCGTTAAATTCGTTCGATAAGTTAACGAGCCGAACACGAACTAAGATGTGTTCGTTCGTGTTCGGCTCGTTTTGGCTCGAAATACGACTCATCAAGTTTATATATATATATTAAGTATTTTAAAAAAATCTAATTGACTACAATGCTACAAATATTTATAATCAATTAAAATATTAATTAAGAAAATAGAATAAAAATTATTAAATTAGATTTAAATAATGTTTTAATATAAATAATAATTTTTAAATCTTACTCAAACCCTTATTATCTTATGACTACATGATTAAGGTAGTTAAAAGAACTCTTTGTTCGTGAACAGCTCGTGTTCGGCTCGTTAAGCAAACAAGCCGAACACGAACACACTTTTTGAGCTCGAAATATAAACGAGCGTTTACACCCCTAATTGGGGTGATATCATCAAACATCAATTGTTATAATGCATTTTTTTTTTATCCAAAAGCAATGATTCACAAATTTCTTTTAAGAGGGTTGATCAGATTATAAAGTATGAGATTTATGATGTCATAAATAATTCTAATTTAATTTTCTCAAGAAAAATCTTATTTAATCATCGGGCAATGGATAATTCTAATTTAATTTTCTCAAGAAAAATCTTATCCACAAATGAGTGCTTTCACAAACTCCCAGCTATAATTTTTAATTAAAAATGATGATAATTCTTAATTTCTTCTGTGCTAAAAATTTTTGTTTATTTAAAATTTCTTGTAAATAGTATTTAAGCATCATTAATTGAATTTATTTTAGTATAATGAGAATGGTGATGGAGGTAAAATACGCTAAAAATGAAGCATAGGCAAACATTTTTCTTAATATTTATTATGAGGTTATTGATTTCTAGATTTTGTTTTTTATTATTATTATTTCTATATATGGTTATGATCGAATTGAGTCGAACCGAGCATGATGTGGATTGGACTTGGCTTGGTACGTTGTACATTTTTCGTGATCGAGTAGAGCTGGAGCAGAGCTTTCATCGATGTCATACTTAGCTTCTTTGAATGTTTTAATTTTATTTGGTTTGTATTTGACTTTTTTATTTTAATTGGATAAATATTTCAATGAGTTAATAAATAATTTAAAATTATAAATGAGTATATAATTTTCATATAAATTTACTAACAAATAATCTTATAAATCTTAACCAATAAGTAATTGAATATAATTTCATATCTAAGTTGACTAAATAGTACAAGCTAGCGATTTGAATGACCATCCTTTTCATGAAATTAGATATTTTCTTTCATACACTTATAATAGTCCTAAATTATGAGATGTGACTTTGGTTGAAGAGATTTGAAGTTGTCAAAATTGATAAATAATAATGGGTATTGGGGATGATAAAGTAAAGTGATAGACAAGGGGGAAAGTTTTATGTTAGACTATACTGAGAATCAACTTTATTATTTTGCAAATAAGAGTGCTAATGACTAAAAAGATGAATATCAAACACTACTTAACATCAAACATTGGCTAGCATTGTTAGCATTAGCAGTTAAGTGTGGCAGTTGTCAACATTAGTTGGCTATTGCTTTCGAACATTGAAATTAATGATTTATGATTATCGGACAACAAATAATGAGGGAAGTCAAGAGTCAAGAGATTGAAGGATGCCAAATAATGGGGAATGTTATTGCTATATCAGAAAGGGAAATAAAATGACTAGGAAAATACACATCTAGTGTAGAAAATCTATTGTTGAAGGACATTAGATATTGGCCACAAGAAGGTTGCCAGAGTTGTCATTTACTTGGTAGTAGGGGTAGAATTAGAACCTAAGAAGTTAGCATCGAATTTTCATGATAAAAAAATAGTATGTATATGTCATTAAAGGATTTTTAACATTGATTACTATGGGCATTGAATATTGAGTGATGGTGGTGTTTATATAATGCATGAACAAGTTGAGATAATCTTTAGCATTCTTTAGATATAAGCTATTTCTTTAAGGATAACATTAAATTTGAGTGGTTTTTGGACATCAAAGGATAGCAATTAGCAAAAAAAAAGGATGAAAAGTGATGGGAAATGACACAAATCAAGTAACGAAGGATAACATTAAATTTGAGTGGTTTTTGGACATCAGCAATTAGCAAAAAAAATGGATGAAAAATGATGGGAAATGACACAAATCAAGTAACGCGACAACTTACTATGCCCTTATCCTGATATGAAGAAAAACTTAAGTTGCCTAGAGGTGGGTATTAAATGTCGGTGGTTGGAAAATGTGAAATATTAGCTACTGATAGATGTTGAATGTTTGTGAAATTCAATATTAGTTATAAGGTGTTTGTCAATGATGATTGAAGGGGGTGATATTTTTTATTAGTTGGTAAATGTTAACATTTCAAAGCTCGGAATTCCATGATTTCAACAAAATTATTGGATAAAAAATTTTTAAGGTCATATCACCAAGAATAATTCTATGATGTAGAATAAGATTTTATCATCATCAACAATAACATGATCACTTGGCATGCTAAAAATCCCTGTTTTACACTTCTATAGTGGACCATGGAACAACCATTTCTAGCAAGAAATTAATAAAATGAATATATTATATATTAATGTTTCCTAATTTTTATATATTGAGGTCTGTATCATGGCTAATACCTTTATTGATATTAATGTTATAGGAACAATAGCATTTACAAAATAATCCTTTACTTACGCAAAAAAAAAAAACTTTTAAAAGTTAAAGACTATTGACACATATTAACTATTGAGCTATCAACAAACTCTCTAGCATTAGATACATTGCTCTACTGCCTGCATTGATAATTTTGTTTTGAATAAACTTCATACTACATGAAGTTGATTCCACTCTATGACGCTTCGTCGAGGGTTCTTCTATAGGAAATCAAACAAGGTCATCCTTGCTCACCACCTATTTTCCTTTATCTCCCTAGGAACATGAACTCGAGGTTGGAACCTGGAGCTTTGGTCCTGGCACCGTCGAGACTTCACCAGCAACCTTTGTCTTGTCACAAAGTAAAACCTCTGTTAAGGGTGCATATAAGGGTTCAATCACCTCATCCTCCTCGCCCTCACTTATTTTAACTATGGCTCTCTTCCTCCGAACAGTATCGATGAGGTCCTCTTCCCTCTTTGCAAAATTTCCAGATGACTCGACATCTCTTCAGTCACCATTAGTGGCTTCATATTTTTTCTTAAAACAAAAAAGGCAAACTCATAAAATTTAAGAAAAATTTTTAATGGTTGTGTAGGAGAAACTTATCAGGAAGTAGTTTCTCCAAAACTTTCGACTTTGTGAAATTCCTCACATTCAATTCTTGCCTCCTAAGGCTTAGGGAGCTCAAGCATTCGACGTCAGATAACTCTGATTCAAGAAACAAGGGGCTCAAAATTGGAGAACACAGCGTAGTAGGGGTGATCCATCCTTCCTTTTTCTTCACAAAGAAGAACTCCTTCCACAAACTGACCTTATTCTCTAAGCCCACAAAATCAATTGATGGCGATGTGAAGATCAATGTCTCATCCTTATACACCTTTGGGGTGATCTTAGATCGAAAGAAATCGATCGACCACAGTAGTTGGTGACATTAGAGAAATATGATGAACGTCGTAATCAAGAAAATAGAGTAAGGGCAAATCTATGCTAAACCCAACCCATAGGAATGCAGAATCTCCTTCATTTTCTTGAACAACAGAAGACAGATGCCTAAATGAAATTGATTGAGATAACAACATATTTCTCCCTCCATATATTAGTTCAAGGCTTTATCTTCCCGAGCCTCACAACAAATGGTCATTAAATTAAAGAAAATTGCATCGAAATGGTCTTAAACACCGCATGTTTCAGCCGAAAACCTTTATTAAAGTTGCTTGAGGTGAACACATTGCCAAGCTCCATCATCTTCTTACCTCTCATGTTAAAATAACAAGCAAGTAGGAGAATGACAACTTTCTTGTCGACGAAGGCGCAAGAAAGAAAAGGCGAGGAGGAATTTGAAAGAGCGCAAAGACAAAATGGAAAGTTAAATTTAGAAAATGCAAAATTGTATGAATATAAAAATAATAAGAATAATAAACAAAATAAAAAATAAAAATTTTAAGAGATACAACTACATAAAAGATATACATAAAAAGAAAATTCCCTCAAGGATTGTAAGCATAAAATTATGTACAAGAGGCGAACACCTACTTAACAAGATTTTCCTGAACTACTGGAAGAGTCGTCCTTTCTGACTTCCCCAAGAAAATACTTCATTAGGTCAATTAGGCAACTAAGTTCCTTCCATTCAGAAGGTATACCCTCACTCGAGCAAAAATACCGAGCAATTACTTCCTTGTCGATTGAGTGATCGCTGATTGAACTTCCACAAAATCATGAAAGAAAAGATAGATGCAGATGATCTCCTCTTCATTCTTCACTATGGTAGAGCTCCTCTCTGAATTTGCTTTTTCAAGGATAACCACTCAAGCTCGAAGAGCTTCAACTTGCTCTTGTAGCTTGAGTAACCAATCCTTCTTCTGGTCTAACTGGGCCAGCAAGGCTTCAACATCAATAAACACTTGAGGCAAGGCTTTAGAAACTTTGCATCAATTTCCTTAAAATGCTCGCGATCAATGACAACATTCAATAGGTCCTTATTTAGATGCTCTCGTTCAACAAGGAGAGTAGTCACCAGTCGCTTAGTCAAATAGGAGCAATATTATTTTTTACCCTTACTAGAGATGCTATAAATAATATTGAATAGTTTAAAGTTTGAATAGTTCTGAAGACAGACTAGGTAGGAAAGATACTAGCTCTCACTCTAGAGTTTCCCTCGATTCCCTCCACCTGGGGGCTAACATCTCGTATCAGAACATAAAATAATAAACCAAGTTGGGGGCTTTAACCTGTCACTTTAAAGTCCTTTAACTCTACACCCTTTAAAGATTATTTTCCTATTTATTTGCACTTAATCATATTAATTACATTCTCATTCATATAACCTCATGTGATTCTTTCCGATTGTTGACTGAGACAATATCAGCCTGGTTATTAAATATTCTCATAACAAATTGTCAAATCAAGAAGTAAATGAAGTGCATGGAATTAAATCATCACTACATCTTTCAACATTAAAGATTAATACTCTCTACAAATTCCATCTAACACTTTAATTACTTATCATTTTAAGGAGAAAGATAAAGAAAACTACTCAGAATCCATGGAGAAATCAAATCCACACTTTAGTTTAAAAGTAAAAATCATTGTCAAACCAACAAGAAGTCTCGATTAAAACCAAAAGTAGTTTAAAAATAAAGATAAAAACTTA
>NW_018165294.1:172281-189820 GCF_001263595.1 Phalaenopsis equestris
CTAAAAACAAAAAGGATAAAGTAAATTTGTGATGCCTGAAAAGCTCTCCAAAAGTTCCTCCACGAACTATTTCAAGAACTTCTCAGGACTCCCCCTTTTCAAGCACATAAAATCTCTAAGAGGTGCCTTGATAACTCTTCAAAATGTGTCCCAATTTGATGTATTCTCCAAAGGATGCCTCCTTTCACAAGTCCTTTAATCATAATTTTGTTTCTAGTGGTCATAACTACCCTCTTTAGCCAATAGGTGCCTCAAATGTCCCTTCAAAATTAGGCAAAATGAATTAAACCATCAAATAATTGTCCCCGTCAAATAATTGCCTCTGGTGCTTAAGCGTGGGGCCTCTGACGCTTAGACGCGACCTTCTCTATTTCACCGGTGCTTAAGCGCCAAAACTCTTTTACACCATTTTTTGTATTTTTTTTTCCAAATTTGATCATTTTTCACTCATTTTAGCATTTTTCACATTTTTACTTGTACCTGAAAGAAAAACACATAAATATCTTCCATTAAAGCGCAATATCTCAAAAATAGGTATAAAAATATGTCTAAAAATACTATATATTTTATGTATATCATTAAGCTCCTCAAGTAGGTTTAGATATAGGTTTTAAAGGTAAATTCTAGAATGATTTAGAAGACTTAATACAAATGATACCTCTTTAAGAAAGAATTTTTATTAGAGGAGATTTAAATAGACATGTCAGTAGAGTGGTCGTAGATTTTATAAATATTCATAATGGGAGGAGATTTAAATAGACATGTCAGTAGAGTGGTAGTAGATTTTATAAATATTCATAATGACTACGGTTTTGAAGTGATTGATGAAGAAAGTAGAAATATATTAAAAAAAATTTAGCATATGATTTTGTTATTAATAATACTTTGTTTAAGAAAAGACATCAGTATATTATTACTTATAAGAATATATTTAATAAAACACATTGATTATTTTCTTGTGAGAAGAAGAGGTCTTTGAGGATGCAATGATTGTAAGGTAATTTCATGTGAGGATTTAAGTACTCGGCATTGATTATTAGTTCTAGATTTTAACATAAAAAGTTGTAAAATAAAGAATATCAGGAATCATCATCATAGAATTAGATGGGGGTACCTAAAAGACACAAATAAAATTATTTTTATGAGTAAAATTCAAGATTTCAAAATTTGAGATATTCATAAATATGCAAATTCTACGTGGGATAAAGTAAAGAAAACTATTAAACAAATGACAGAAGTTGTACTTTGGAATCATTTTATTAATCCAAATTGAGGGATTACAGAGAAGAAACACAAAAAGAATCATCAAAAATAGAAAAGGGAAAGTCCATGATTTTGCATATCCTCCATACTAATAACCAATCTTGTCAGTAATCAAGAGATTATCAGGGCTACCCAACTCCACGCGTCGTCGAATGACCACCATCTCAGCCTTCAAATCCTTTATCTCTTCCCGTGCCAGCGATAGAGTTTAGATCCCTTATTTAGTGTATGGCATACTTCGGCCATCTCCCTCTCGAAAGAAGCCCATTGATGTTGGCTAAAATGGGCAATCTCCCTGTCAAAATCTGCTCTATGATATTGAAATTGTAGGGTAAAGTACAATTCCCTACTACTCATCGCAGTAACTTTGGCCACCAATTCAAAAATATACAATTTGACCTCAATGGAGCGCCCAGAGATGGGACGCGAACTTTCGAAGTCCCTCAATCCACAGGAAACATGGTTGAATTGACCACCTGAGCGAGGTCAGCTGAATCTTTTCGGAGAAGAGTCGCGGCTTCTCCCAAAGTAAAGTTGAGTTCACATTCTGTGTATATCAGTCGCTCTTCTTGCACCAAAAAATCTCCAACACCTATTCCATTAAAAAATATTCCTTCCATGTCTTGTCCCATTAATGTTCTTGGGTGTCATAAAAATGTAAAGAAAATAAGAAAAAGAGGAGTGACAATAAGTCTCGGCCAATCCCTTCACAACTTCACATACAGGGAGCACTTTTTCAGGGATGACATATTTAAGATTTTTTCTCTTATCAGTACTCTATTCCCCAAATCACTAAACCCAATTATTGCCTAGTTCGACAGCAACATGCGGTCGAAGCTCTACAGACGTGAGAGCATCCGTCGGACCGTTCAAATTTAGTGAAGACTTTTGCAGGAATGATTCCTCCTCCAACATATTCTTCCACTATTGAGACTCGTTTTTCATAGGCTTAGCTCTTTCCTCTCTTTTGCCAACCTCTCCTCTTCCCAAAGGTTAATAATTGTCGTGGCCGCATCCATTGAATATGGGATCATCATCTTGCAACAAAAATTATGGAGCACCTTTATTTCTACAAATCAAAGGTTTATCTAGAATGGATATACGTGATCGGGCCCCAATATAAACACAAAGGAAGTGCAATCATGATAATAACCTTTGAGTAAATACCTTAATAAATACCTTTTGAAAACCCCTAAATTAACTTTTGTATTTGATGTATGGTTAGCATGGAACAAGGGCAAAAAAGAAAGTGGACCTATTGTAAAAACTAGGAGTGTGAACCAAAAAAGCATATAAAAAAACCCTCACCAGACCTTAACAGATGGAATGAATGGGTCAAGGTGAACTTCCTTTATGCACCCATGCTTAAGCACTTGAGAAAAGAGCAGGTTCACGAGTCATTAAACTACTACTCTGTGACTACTCCCTGTCGGAATAGCATAACAATTGCTCCCAAGAGAAGGGCGGTCCCAGAGGTGTTAACAATGCAGCTAGTAAAGGAAAAAATAACCTAATTCCTAGCAAGACAAGTAAAAGAGTTTATGGCGCATATAGAAATGTCAATTCCTGGAGCTCATTTCACCTTCATCTCAAAGGGCTTTCAGCAAGCTATCAATTTTTAATCCCTCAATTTTCTCGCGGAAAACTACGAGCATCCAATCAAAGAAATAAAGAAACCCGTGAACTAAATTTATACACAAATATCAAATTGCGGAACTGAACCCATTTCCCAAAATATTCAAATTGTCAATCACCAAACAAGTCGAACCGAGCCCCACATTCACCACATATTTTCCAATATACCTGCTTATCGAAGTGAACATCAATAAATATATTTAACAATTTTCAATGTTAGATCTGTGCCTGAGAGAAAGGATGCTCATCATATCGCCGACATTGGTGTGTGCACCAAGAAGAGGTCATGTCCTCATTAAACATTCCATTTAAAAGAACGGGAGAGGCTAGATCGGGATGAGAGAGAATAGGTTTCAGGTGTTCGGTTCGTTTACACCCCTACCTGTTGATGAGGACTCTAGCTCGTGGCCTTTTTGTCTCTCAATCTCTTTTATGTTCCAAGAGAACTTATGCATTCTTTTAAGAAAATGGGAGTGGGGAAATTCACGAGACTCCTCAATTTTTCTCATGTCTTCCTCCTGGTACGGGAGGCATTTAGAATCTTATACCAAATTGTGTGATAACACAAATAATACGAAATCTTACGTCCCAAAAAGATTCAACACTCCAAGAATCATAATTCATGTCAAAATATTATTCTAACTCATACATAAAACCGTTCTGCAATCCCCAAACTACTTCAAGCCAAGTAGCCCCCAAATGGTCCCTAAATGAAATAGCAGGGTAAGCCAACAATTAAAAGCATCATTTACATACACACCATCCAATTCCTATGTATTTATATACTAACACCCACATTTTAATTTTGACATTTATATCACTCAAAATGTTCATATCACATAAAAAATGAAACCATTTCAACTATCAAAAACAGAGATACACCTTTTTCTTGCATAGATAAAATGCCCTGTATATGAAAACTTGAAATTGTGTAGATATGTAAATACATAAGAATTCGGTGGTATGAATGAAAATCTTCCATAGCTAAAATGTGACAATAAATTGATATTAACACGTCAGACAATAAATAACAATAAAATAATCATCAAATCACCTGCTACAATTAATGAAAACATAAGCCTAAATTTCAGCCTAACTCAAACCCGCCACTCAGGACACTGGTTCACCGGCCGTGTCTTCTGCCTCCCGGCTTTCAGCGGACACGGCGCGTCTACCGGCGGCACCATACAGTTATATTGAAGACAGAGAGAGGTCGTCATCGGTATCTCCGTCGCCGGCGACATCTGCATCCCGTTGAGAAAATTATGCTGCAAATACAGAACCTCCATTCCCGCCGCCTCCAATCTCTCCGCAAACTTCGCCGGCAGCTCCCCTGTGAACCGATTGTTGTTCAAATACAATCTCCCCACCGCTGCTAGAAATGGAGACACAGCCCCCGAGAGCCGGTTGTAACTTAAATCCACCTCCGGTATCCTCACATCAGCCGGCGGCGCCACCTGGCCGGCGAGCTTGTTGCGCTGTAACTGGAGGGATGAAAGTGGGAGGTTGAAGATGGTCGCAGGGATGGGACCGGTGAGAATGTTCGTACTGAGGTCGAGGTAAGTTAGGGCGGTGAGCTGCGGGATGACGCCATCGATTTGACCGGAAAGTGTGTTGCGAGACGCAGCGAGGTAGCGGAGTGATAAGGGAAGAGAGGGGAGTTCGCCGGAAAGATTGTTGTTCTTGATGTCAAGGCGGAGGAGAGAAGAGAATGAGGGGAAGGGAGGGATCTTTCCAGTGAAGCGGTTGTGGGAGAGTACGAGGTTGGAAAGCGATGGGAGGGAAGTGATTGAGAGAGGGATCTCGCCGGAGAGGATATTGAAGCTGAGATCAAGGGTTCGCAGCTGGCGAAGGGAGGCGAGAGAAGGAGGGATGGGGCCTGAGAGGAAATTGCCGCTTAGTGCGAGAAAGCGGAGGGAAGAACAGAGGGCGATGGAGTCTGGTATTCGACCAATAACGCGGCCGGGAAGAAGAGATAGTTCTGACAGGGAGGAGAGGCGGCTAATGGCGGGATCGAGGTGTCCGGTGAGGCCTGGGGTGCCGGCGCGGGGGGGGTCGCCGAGGGAGAGTGCGACGACGTGCTCTCCAGAGCAGAAAATGCCGGGGAAGCTGCAGGGGTCGCTGGTGAAGTCCCACTGTGAGAAGAAATCGGAGCCCGGTAAGTCTGATAGTGATTTTCGAATGGATTGGAGAGCAAGGAAATCGACTGGATCAAGGACGGCGGATGCTGGCGATCGAAGCATAAAGAACAGAACTAATAAAAGAAGAACAGTCGCCATTGATTTTCCTCTGGTTCTTCTCATTGGTGATGATCCGGAGAAACCGAACCTCGTTAAGAAAATTAATGCGCAAAAAAGAGAGTGAGAGACAGCCATAGCAAGCGAGCGAGCGGCCGAGACAAAGAGAAAGAAGCGGGAAAGAAGATACCGGAGAGACGCAAACAGAGAGCTCGCCTTTTAGCTTTCTAGGGGTAAAGTCGTGAAAGCTTTAATGGCTGGTTGTGTACCGAGAGACGTAGAGACAGTGGTGGAGGAGAAGCTACTTCACAGTTCGTCTTCTTGGCTGCAGACTGATATTGATTTCTGCTTATTGAAGAAGGTGGCATAAGTACTCTGCCTTCATTTTGGACAATTATCTTCATTTTCTACTGCTTTTCCTGTTTTTATTTCTATTGATTTTGCTCTGTTTTTGTCTGACTGCATTGGGGTTTCTGTGAAGCAAACGGCAGTCCGAGCCTGAGCTTTGGATGCGGGATCGAATCCGAAGCGACGTGGCAAACCTGAAGGATTAGACAGGCCTTATTAATGACACGTGTAGGTTAACTGGTCTCCTGTGTTGCTCTTTGTTTGTCCCTCTCTGGATGGCTGATTTTAATGACCGGTTCATTTTATCTGAATTTAAATGCTGAATAATAAAAATAAAACTGCACTAGGGATGGTGGATTGGCACAGCAACGCCGCAACGGTCATTTTTAAAACCAAGCGGAAAATGGAGGTGCAGAGGAGGAAAAAAGCCGGACTGACATCTAAAAATAATAATAATAATAAACTATAATATAGGATTAGAAAAACGGGCATTTACATACATGTCAGCCTAATTTCTATATATTGACATGCTTTTAGCATCGGAACTTTATTTTTTTCTAATTATAAAACTAAAAAATTCCTATCACAAAAAATATTACTATATTAAGTGAAATATATATTATAATACAAGTGGGATTGAGTGTGTGGGTGGACACTCAAAATGCTACCCAAGCAAACAATGATGACCATGCAAAATATCATGCAACACATATGACAATAAAGGTGTTGTGCTCGGTCGCCTATGATATAGGACACTACTATGGACAATTACACAATACCCCAATAATGACTAGACACACATGCAAAATGGCAAGCACATTCTAAACACAGCAACACATATGACAATAAAGGTGTTGTGCTCGGTCAAAGCATGCAAAATGCAAACTAACACAGTGCACCATGCAAACAGACAAAGCATACTCATGAACTCACACAAAAGTATTATTCAAATGATCAGTCGACCGGATCAGGGCGGCCAGTCCGATCGAAGTGGTCGGTATACTGAGCCAGAGTGGGCGGTTGAACCTAAGTGGTCTATCAACTGGGCAAGGGCAACCTGTCGAACCAAAGTGATCGGTCCACTGAGTCAGGACGGTTGGTTGAACCAAAGTGGTAGGCCAACCAAGTCATGGCGGCCAGTCAAACCAAAGTGTTATGCCTACCAGGCCAAGGCAGCCCATCGTGACACAAGTAGTGTAGATCAAATCAGGATGTCTGATTGAGACACAAGTGGTGTTGACCGGGCCAATGCGACTGGTCATGAAACAAGTGGTGCAACCAGGCTGGGGCAGTCGGTCATGACACAAGTAGTGCAGATCGAGTAAGAGCGACCGGTTGTGGTAAAAGCGGTGCCGACCGAGTTGGGGCAGCCGACCAAGGCACAAGTGATGCCAATCGGACCAAGTTGTCTGATCGAGGCACAAGCTGTGCCGAGAGGGTTGGGGCGGCTTGCTGTGCATAAGTGGTGCCAATCAGGCTGACACTAATGGTGTCGACAGGATCAGGAGGCCAATCGTAGCAAAAGTGGTGATGACCGGGGCCGAGACGACGGGTCGCGACACAAGTGCTGCCGACCGAGCCGGGGCAATCAGGGGCCGAGACGACGGGTCGCGACACAAGTGCTGCCTACCGAGCCGGGGCAATCGAATCAATTGTGGCACAAATGATGGTGTGGTATGTTTCATGCAAGGCAAACACACGCAAATAATGTAAAGGAAATGACCACACACAATAGTGAACTGCACTCGAACTAATGTCCTCACCTGGGAAACCTAGGGTTTGGCATTTGGATGTGCGACATAGCCGCCTCTTGCTTTTGCTAGGCGTGCGGGGTGTTGCTCCCCCTGGTTTCAACAGGGGAAACTCTCTGCAATGTCGCGAAATGGGCTAGCTACAAAGCTTTACCCATTTCGCGAACTCCTTAAGGTTTTTGCAAAGTGAACCAGCAACAAAGTTTTTCTTACTTTGCAAAGACCCAAACATCACAGCTTCTTTAAGGAAAGTTGGGGAAGTCAAAACAAGGGGATGTAAGGATTCCAACCCACTAGAACTTTGTGTTAGGGTTTGCAACAAAAAGGAATTCACTTGGCTCTTTGAAGGATTTGAAAACGTACGAATTTCTATCCTAGGGTCTCCTCTAGGAAATCAACGATCCATCAAAAAGGCATGTCGCTGAGCCGACTAATGTTGGCTGACTCAGTCGCCCCATGCGGGCAACCGAACCCACATGCTTACTAATACTAAATCATAGGGCTAGCTAAAAATTAAAAGACGAAGAATCCGAGGAGGTTATATCGACGCGTTGGTTGCTCGTTATTCGATGAAGTTCGAGAAAAAGCTCTCCTCAAAGAGGGGGAGGATGTCACTCTTTCATGCTATGTGCCTTCACTGTCTGTCAAATGGTAAGGCATTCTGACGAGGTCTACAATTTCCAGGGAACGAAGGCCGATGAAATGCTTCGGTGGAGTAGATCATCAGTGACAAAAAAAATGCAAGGAAGGACTAAGGGCTCTGCCTAATTCTGTGTGCGAAAGAGATGACGACCGTGAGACGCTGGCGGGAGGCTCGCACGTCTGAGGGGTTCACCGGTGGGAAGGGATGCTGATGGGCGAGGGTCTCGGTCACGAACAGCTGAAGGCGATGGGAGGGATCCTATATCCCACGAAGGCCTCATGTGAGAGAAAGCTAAGGCCAACGAAGGCTGGACGCAGGTGGGCGAGGGTCTCGGTCACGAACAGCTGAAGGCGACGGGAGGGATCCTATATCCCACGAAGGCCTCACATGAGAGAAAGCTAAGGCCAACGAAGGCTGGACGCATACATCGATGAAGGTCGGCGGGACTTCGCCAACAAGGACTGGGGAAGCGTGCATGTAAGAGGTTGGGGCAAGGAAGAGGCCAAAGCCTCCATGTGAGAGCCCTCATGTATGAGCTCTGGTAGCGGGGGAGAGCGTCGACGGTCAAGCGTTCAACAGCGAGTAGCATCGACCAGCGAGGAGCGCAGGGCGACGAGAGGGAGCTAGGGCCAGTGGAGTTTTTCACAAGAGGAGGCTAGGGCACGTGCGAATCTGTTCAGGTTGAGGAAAAAATATTACATCTGACTTTGCATGTAGAGCTACTTGCGGAGTCCAATCTTACGCTGACACGTGGAAGGCCGGCCTACCTACATAAAAAATAAAAAAAATAATGAAAACGTGTGAACCGACTCGACAGATGCATTATAAAAATATTCTATCGCATAAAAATATTCTCACCGCATTATTCTGAATATCTTCCACATTTTTCACATGTTATTGATGTGTTATTGAGGGTATAGAAATATTCCCATACCAATAACACATAATAACACACATAATAACACAATTATACACTCCATAGCCTGTGGTATAATACATGGAGAATATTACATCCGTGTTATACCGCGGGCTAGGGGAGTATTATAGGGCGGCTGTATAACACGTGGGGCGCGTTATAACCCGCGATATAACACACACATAATATTCCCCACGTGTTATACCGCGGGCTATGTAGTGTACAATTGTGTTATTATGTGTGTTATATTACGTGTTATTAGTTTGTTATTAGTGTGTTATAGAACAAAAATAATTTATTTAAATGTCATAATTTATATTTATTAATAACTTATAGTTATTTAATGTGTTATTGAGGGCTCAGGAATATTCTCCTGCTAATAACTTATAGTTATTTAATGTGTTATTGAGGGCTTAGGAATATTCTCCTGCTTTATTCTGAATATTTTTTTGTGTTATTCATGTGTTATTTAATGTGTTATTCATGTGTTATTGATGTGTTAATTAGAATAACATGAGAGAATATTCCTATAACACGACGACAAGGATAAATAACGCAAAAAATATTTGCTTAGGCTCTATAACGCATCGGTCCGGCCGGGTCGCGTGTTTTCATTATTTTTTTCATTTTTTATGTAGGTGAGTCGGTCTTCTACGTGTCAACACAAGATTGGACTCCTCAAGTAGCTTTGCATGCAGAGCCTGATGTAATAATTTTCCCGGGTTGAGGGGGAGAAGTCGCATGCGACGAGTTTTAAAGCCTATTTATTTATTTTTTTAATATTGTTATTATTATTTTTTTACTTTAAATGCATCGATTCAAGCATTATCGGCTCGTATGCGAAACCATAACAAAATGAATGTCCTTCATAAATAAATTCAGCGTTCTGGACACGCTCAAGTAGTCTATTTTTTGTCAGCCGGGATAATCTGGACAAATTCACCAATGAACGTGCCAATTTTAACCAGTTTTGTGTGTGGTGCTACGAATAATATATGTTGGCCCGATTGAAGCTATCCGACAGACAAAAATGCCGACCGACCTTCACCCTAATGAGGACTGACGTCCAATAGAACGGTCCCGGCAGTGTGCCCCTTAACACTCGTCAAAAGTTCTCAAATGGATTTCTTGCGGTGTAGGAATCAACACATCATCAAGCAAGATTTCATAGCGCTCGAACGGACATTATATACTTACAACATTAAAAATTGATATCAACATGTAGTTAATGCGCTAAATTAATACAAGATTCGTCTTGCTATTTAAGTGTAATGCACCTGTCATTAGCCGATCGATGCATTTTAGTTCAGTTGACCAGGACGACTAGTTGTGTGGTGATCACTTCTGCCGAAAGTTGTCGATTGACTAGTTGTGATCGAACACTCTTAAAAGAGGTTTGGGTAGCTGGGACCATAAACCCGATCCGTCGATTGACTCCCTTAATAGCATGGGTCTACCGGCCCAATAGAACGGTTGATTGCCGAATGGCTGGTTCAGATCATTTTTGTTCAACTTGTCACTTTGATTGCCCGGCCGTCGCCCTTGGGCGTTCGATTGTCTTGAGATTCTTACTAGTCTTTTTGTCATGATACAAAATTGATTGACTTAATAAATTTAAATTAATTAAATAATTACGTATAAATTTTTTAATCATAATTAATTTGATAAGACATTAATTAAAAATTATTATTAATCAATAATATCAATAAAATTAAGTTAAATAAAACTCCATTAAAACAACAATCCCATGCCCCCGTCCCCTTTCTGCCCTCTGCCGGAAGAAACCCTCGCCGCGCCCGCCACATCGCACCCCTTTTCCCTTCTCCTGACCGAAACGCTTGCTCCGTCCCTGTGCCCAAAACCATCGCCTAAGTTACCAAAACCTCGCGATACAGTCGCAAATAGAGCTACCCGGGAAGGCAACGGAGAGATCGCGGCGTACAGAGACCGAAATTGCCATCTTTCTTCTCCTTCCGTGCAGCTCCTACCCGAAACTATGGAGGCAGATGGAGTTATCTTACTTTTTGCTCGAATTGCCCGTCCAGGATTTACTAAATCCGCCAGATTCACATGATTTAGTAAATACGGGATTGGCGGCCGAAATCAGTAAAATCCGGATGTACTAAATCCGCGGCTTTATTTTGTCCAAACCGACTGTCTGGCAGTATTTAGAGCTCGCACAGCTACTCCGCAGTGAGAATAAATTTCTTTCCCAGGAGCTGCGGAAGGGTCCTTTTTTTTCTGCCATGTCGTTTTCTGGCTTCGGCAAAAGTTCTGGTCCCTCCATACCACCGGCGATCCAGCCGGCGTTCGGAAGTGTACCTGCGTTTCCATGGAGATCTCCGAGTTCCAGCCCGACCAGCTCGACCAACGTTGCGGCCATCCAACATGCGCAGCCGCAGCATCAAGGGGTTTTGTATCAGACAGAGAGGTACGGCTGTTAGGTTTTTTGTTTTGGAAACGTTGTTTTTGCTAAACATTCATATCTCGAAATTGGCTGCAGTCCGGGGAGAGTGTTTTGTGAAGAAGCTCTCTTGGAATAGGATATTTCTCACTGGATGACGTGTTTCTTGATGGAGAGAGCTATGAGAAGGGTTGTAGAGTTGGTAATAAATATTAATGTCCAATTACATTCAATCAAATGATGGATTTAACAAAATTTATTGTTTTTCAATGCATAATTCCTAAATGCAAGAAATCAAATGATCCCTAACATTTTTCTTCTATTTTACTTGGCATAGGATGAGAATTAGCGCATATACTCGTGGATTTTATATTTTACCTGAATTACTTCTAGGTTTTTATATGAGTAGGCGACTTTTGAATAGTATGTGTATGTCTAATAAAAACCTCGTTCAGTAGAATATAGTTTTCACATGAAAATTTTTATTGCAACTGAATTTATGATAGTAATTCTATTGGCTAGGATAGTCCAGATGTCGACAATGGACCGCGGTCAACATTTTCTTAATTTTGTGAGCTTAAATCAACTTTAATATTTGATCAGTTTTTCAAGTGTTCTTCTAAAGCATGATGGCCTTTAAAGTGACCTAGATTTATGACATAATTTTTTTCCTCTTGGAGGATATGATTTAGTTAATATTTTTTTCCAATACTCTCTCTTTATTAGGATCTATTTACATTTTCTCGATTTTTATTGTTGATAATATACTAAAAGTGAAAGTTACTTTTGGAATAATTTATAGATTTATTGTGAATATGCCTTGCATATCACTCCTAGATCAATTTATCCTCAAATTGAGCTTTTGTCAAATTTCATGGCAACATTTAATAAATCAGTAATTGTGCGGTCTATTTAGGCCTAGAGCTCATGAGCACCTAGTATCATGATCATGATTACTATTATGCTAGATTAAATTGCTTTAAAGTCATGAGTTATCTGCAGTGTAATATTCAAAATTCAACTAGCAGCGAAAGATATTATGGATCAAATTTTAATTTTCTTCTTGCTAGTTATTTTGGGCGTTATGAGTCGTTCTTAAGATTGTTGATTTCTCAACTGTGATTGATTCATTTCATGCATTGTGTAGTTATTTACAGTGTTAAAGTGACTAGGTAGTCTCTGAAGTATACAACACAAAAACAGCAAAGCCTTAATCCCACTTTGTGGGGTTGGCTACATGAATCTTTTTTCTCCATTGTGTTCTTACACAATAATCAAAATGATTCATGTCATGATTTTTTCGACAAGTTTTACTCTGGCTGTCGACTACCTAACGCAACCCTTCACTTTTCACATCCGGGCTTGGGACTGACAATGACAGTGTTATGGTAGTCTTTGAAGTATATTATTCAAAATTCATTTTGATAAAAATCATTTTCTTTGTTTCTGTTGTTGTTGTTGTTACGAGTTGTGATTAACTACTTAGATTATTAAGTTTGAAATTGTGGCTTCATGCATTTTGTAGCTGTTTATTGCACTGAATAAAAAAATTATTTGAATTTTTATGCATGATGATTAAACTCAATGCTTCATATTGTACAGATGTCTTCTCTTTCTATTTTAAAAACTTTTCTCCTTTAAGGTTTGTAAATTCAGTTAATGCTTTAGCATGTTTCTTTATACAATTTTGGCTATGTTCTGCAGCTAGTATCATTACTGGTCTGCTTACCTATTATGGCATGTATCAAGAACATGGTGTGGTGCAAGTGATAGTATATTTAATTTAACATTGTTGTGTTCCTATAGCAACGTTTTGGAATTATGCCAGGTAGGTCTACTATGGAAGCTATACATTTATTGAGAGGTTTGATGGAGAAGTATAGAGGGAATAAGGAGGATCTACATATGATTTTTGTTGATTTAGAAAAAAATTATGATAAGGTTCCAAGAAAAGTCCTTCGGAGAGTTCTATGGAAGAAAAGTGTTGATATGACTTACCAAGTCATTAAAGATATGTATACTAGAGCTATTAGTTGTGTTCGAACAAAAGCAGGATTGATCAAGTATTTTCCTATTTCAGTTGGATTACATCAGGCATCAACATTAAGCCCATATCTTTTTGCTTTTGTTTTGAATGCTATTATTGGACATTTATAGGAGGATGTACCTTGGTGTATGCTTTCGCTGATGATATCTTTCTTGTGGATAAGACTAGAGAAAAAGTTGAAGAAAAACTTGAATTATGGACGTCCACATTAGAGTTTAAAGCTCTGTACAGATGTCTTCTCTTTCTATTTTAAAAAGTTTTCTCCTTTAAGGTTTGTAAATTCAGTTAATGCTTTAGCATGTTTCTTTATACAATTTTGGCTATGTTCTGCAGCTAGTATCATTATTGGTCTGCTTACCTATTATGGCATGTATCAAGAACATGGTGTGGTGCAAGTGATAGTATATTTAATTTAACATTGTTGTGTTCCTATAGCAACGTTTTGGAATTATGCCAGGTAGGTCTACTATGGAAGCTATACATTTATTGAGAGGTTTGATGGAGAAGTATAGAGGGAATAAGGAGGATCTACATATGATTTTTGTTGATTTAGAAAAAAATTATGATAAGGTTCCAAGAAAAGTCCTTCGGAGAGTTCTATGGAAGAAAAGTGTTGATATGACTTACCAAGTCATTAAAGATATGTATACTAGAGCTATTAGTTGTGTTCGAACAAAAGCAGGATTGATCAAGTATTTTCCTATTTCAGTTGGATTACATCAGGCATCAACTTTAAGCCCATATCTTTTTGCTTTTGTTTTGAATGCTATTATTGGACATTTATAGGAGGATGTACCTTGGTGTATGCTTTCGCTGATGATATCTTTATCTTTCTTGTGGATAAGACTATCTTTCTTGTGGATAAGACTAGAGAAAAAGTTGAAGAAAAACTTGAATTATGGACGTCCACATTAGAGTTTAAAGCTCTTTCGTTTGAGTAGAACGAATGCTGAATACACAAAATGTTATTTCAGTAGCAGTAGCTTAGTGGCTGAGTTATAACTATGGGTGATCAAATCATTAAAAGGTGTGAACTCTTTAGATATCTCGGGTCTATTGTTCAAAGTGATGTTGATATAGATGGGGATGTTTTTAGCAGAAGTCAAGTTGGTTGATTGAAGTGGAGGAATGCATCAGGCTTATTGTGTGATAGAAAAACACCACTTAGATTGAAAGAAAAAAATTATAAGATGGTGGCGAGACCTGCAATGCTCTATGACATAGAATGTTAGCCTTTAAAAGAGAAGCATAAAACAAAGTTGTGTTGCTGAGGTGAGAATGCTTAGGTGGATGAGTGGCTTGACCCTTAGGGACAAAATGCGAAATGAATATATTCTTAATATGGTTGGTGTAGCTCCAGTTGCGAAAAAAGATTAGAGAGAGTCGTCTTAGATGGGTTGGTCACATTAAACATCGACCATCTGATGATTCAGTTAGGAGAGTAGATGTTTTAGATTCAACTTATGTAAGAAAGACAGAGGTAGACTTAATAAGACTTGGGCGAATTGTTTAAAAAATGATATTAATATATTAGAATTAAATGAAAATATGACACTCAATAGGACGCAATGGAGAAAAATGATTCATGTAGCCGCCCCCACTTAGTGGTATAAAGGTTTGTTGTTGTGTTCATATACTACTGCCATGTCTAGTTTGGGATGTGATGTTATTAAATGTCAACTGCTCGCATATAGATGGAGAGGCTGTTTTATAAGTGTTTTTAACCAATGGTTGTGAAGCTATGCAGGAGGTGCTATTATAATATAGCTTTGTTGGTTTCATGTTCACTGCTTTCTGGACAAATTGAAAATGTAACATGCCAATTTTTGAAAAGAAAAGCCGCTGAAAACAATCATCAAATTATGCTAGGATGAGAGGAACAAATGGATAAGTCGAACAACATAGCAAACCTAGATGAGTAACCCTTAGCAGGTTTCGTCAAATACTGCATCATGATGTAAATATTTCAGTACAAGTACTTGGGCCATTTTGTTGATCCATACTACTTAGGAAGGTGATTTAACCTGATCTGAGGAAAGGATGATGGTTTGGAAATTAGATGTATGAGTATTCTACTCCAAGATGCATATTTTTAATCTTTCCAAGCATGAGAGCTTAATCACTTAGGTGAATCTGTGAAAGATATGATGATTTTTGAATAATTTTTCATTTATTAAGTTAAACAGTACTTTCTCCATTCCGAGCCTGAAAATTAAAAGTTTAGTTACATTGTAGGAATTTTAATTTGCACTTATGTTGCAGGCCTGAAGAGTCTCCCTGCTATAGCGATCCTCCAAAACTGTCATCTGAAGTATCTTACCATTTAAACCATCAGAGGCTTTCTCCAATTGCATCAACTTCAAACGGGGTTGGGACTAGTTTTTTAACAAAGTCTGGCAGCCAGAGTCTTTCCAACCATATCAGATCACCACCTTGGTCAACTCAAAATAGTGGCTTTATTGAAAACTATAGATCTAATTATTTTTCAACAACAAGGTAAGTTTCTTTCTACTATATCTTGATTCAGCTTACTCTTATTCATTGTAAGGTACTTTGGTAGCATAAATATTGATAGTTTGTTAAATTGTTCATGTGAATTCGTACTAAATATTGAAAGCAAGCTTAATTTTTAATGATAAATCATGTTGTCTCTCTTCTTACTCACTATCTGACCATAGCCTCCCTCTCCCTCCCCACTTAATCTGGCAGCCATCATATTTTACCCTCTTCTTGTTTCGACTCCCAAGAGAGAAGGGATAGTGGGGAACAAGAAAGAGATATTTATTGGAATAAATGTGGCATACGATCTCTCTTCCTTTTTCTTTCTCATACTTGCTTGTGCGCTCGCTCATGCGGGATGTGCAAGAGAGCAAAAGATAAAAAGGAATGTATGAAGAGGAAGTTGTCACGACTCAGCCAACTTAGCCAGAGACCTTGGAATACCAAGGTGAAAACAAAAAATCAGATGGTAGATTCATTCTTTTTTTATTAACAATTAAAGCAATTAAATGTATCTTCCAAAATATATAAAGAGCCACCAAACAATAATATTTTTTTTCATGTGTAAGTCTTGTATAAATTATCTCTAATACAAATAATTCGATAAAGAAATTAAAATAATATATATATATATAGATGTTCCTTGATGCTTATTTATAATTGCTTCTCTTCTTCTATAAATGAATTCTCTTTTGTCAGCCATTTAGCTTAAAATGTCTTTTCTGAAAGTGAATATTAAATAATGGGTTGAGTCATACGATAATTTAGTGGCTAGTTATAGTTCTATTTTATAACAATTTCAAGAATATAAATAATATGTATGTAGATGCTCATAAAGAAACATTAACGTATCATCTTTAACATAATTTGAGATTTGAAAAAGTATACACTTTTCGAAAAAGAAAAAGAGAATTTGTTATTAAGTATTTGAACAGCTACACTAGAAAGTATAAGTTTTTGCCACAGGAGTACTATCTAATATTTGTAGCACTTAAGATACGTCAATTTTAACTTTTTTTTTTCAAACTTCTTTTCATTTTAAGTGTGGGTATCTTAACGCCCTCAACTGTTCTCATAGAAGAGTCATCCTTCATTCAACATGCATATTTATTTCATTATTTCCTTTATTCATGTTATCTTTATATAGATGATCAGAGTTGTGCTACTACATATTAAAAAATGACGACTTTCATTCAAGAAAAATTAATATTTTTTTAATTGTACATAATAATAGAATATGTCACTTATTTTATCAAACTTGAAGTAAGAATTATAGATTTTTCTGTAATATACAAATATAATTACCCATCTTGACCATAAATATTTACTTCGCTTCGTTAATTTCTAAGATTTACTTCCTTTAGTTTAAGACCTATAATCATAATTATTTTAGCTTAAATAATTTTATTTTTCTTTTCTAAAATTTAATCCCATTATTTAATAATGTTTTTATTGTCATTTATTTCTTTTTTTCCTTTATTTAAATATACAACTCTTCTCAAAGTTTGCTATTCATTACTTTAATGTTTAATATATCCAGACCATTAGACTATATAACTTGTTAATTTCACCTATCATAAAGTTTACAGTATTATTTCTATATAAATACATATATATTTTATCCAATTTTTAGTATTTTAAATTTAATAAATTATTTAGATTTTATTAATTTAATTTCATTTATAATTCTTCTAATTTATTACATACCTCAAGATTCCTTCCAAAATTAGCGAGCACATTAAGTTCTCGATTTGTTGGAGCACATTAAGTCTAAAGATAAATTTTGGAATGACTTA
>NW_018165294.1:191175-192615 GCF_001263595.1 Phalaenopsis equestris
TCAGAAAATTATATACATCTTGCATCATATCTCTCTTTGGGATAAAATTTGTATAATGACAGATTGGAACATTTTTTATCATATACAAATCATTAATTTGAGTCGGAGTAAATGGTACAGCCTTACCTCGAACGAAGATAACTCCTTGGGTAATTCCATCTAAATTAGCATAGAATTCATTTATTACTGGTACAACAACTACAGCGGTAGTGTAGCATAGAACTTCCCAACATTATTGAAGGAGGATTGACAAAATATTTTCCTATTTCTGTTGGTTTACATCAGGGATCGACTTTAAGCCCATATCTTTTTGCTTTAGTTATGGATGGTTTTACTGGACATCTACAAGAGGATGTACCTTGGTGTATGCTTTTTGCTGATGATGTTCTTCTCATGGATAAATTGAAAGGAAAATTTTATAAGATGGTGGTGAGACCTGCAATGCTCTATGGCGCTGAATGTTGGCCTTTAAAAGAGAAGCATAATAATAAGTTAAGTGTTGCCGAGATGAGAATGATTAGGTGGATGAGTGGCTTTACACTTAGAGACAAAATGCGGAATGAATATATTCGTGATAGGGTTGGTGTAGCTCCTGTGACAGACAAAATTAGAGAAAGTCGTCTTAGATGGTTTGGTCATATTAAACGTCGACCATTAGATGATCCGATTAGGAGAGTAGATGTTTTAAATTCGACTTGTGTTAAGAAAGGCAGAGGTAGACCTAGGAAGACTTGGGCTTATTGTATTAAAAATGATCTTAATTTACTAGAACTAAATGAAAATATGACACTAAATAGGACGCAATGGAGAAAAAGGATTCATGTAGCCGACCCCACGTAGTGGGATTAAGGCTTTGTTGTTGTTGTTGTTGTTGTATTAAGTTCTCGATTTGTACTGCTCTTAAACTTTATATTCTTAACTCAATTTCATAAAAAAATTAACAACAATGTCTAATAAACTTGAACACAAGGCAATTTTATTGTGAATTTTAAAAACATAGGATAACCCCTTTCAGTTTGATTCCATGCAAAACATTCGTCCTCTTGGCTCTCCTTATGTTTGGCTGCTCACACGTGTACCAACCACACTTGTTGCCTTTGTTTAACTAACAACTGCACACCCAACCTCTATCACTCAATCTCTCTCTATTTTGTCTCCCTTTGTCTCTCACTCTCTCCATATCCCTGTCTCTCGTTCTTGCTCTTGCTTCCTCTCTCTTGCCCTCTTCGTGGTTTGACTTCCCCTTCTCTCTATCTCTATAAATAAATGAATAAATAAATAAATAATATATATTTACGAGCTCTGACCATCCCCGATTCGTTTAGCAATTCGTGTACCACACCCTCTGCGGGGGGAATTGAACACCAAACTAGAGGGGACTTACAACTGACAAGCAGATGCCCGACCAATTGATCTGAGTATACGGCGCATATATATATG
>NW_018165294.1:192693-207214 GCF_001263595.1 Phalaenopsis equestris
TATATATATATATATATATCATCTTCCTCTCTAGAAGGTCTATTTGTAACTGAACACTTTGCACTTCCTCAATTTTTTTTGTGTATATTGTTTGAGTGAGAGAGATAGTAGATCTTGAGGAGCAAGTAACCATCTCTCCTTCTTTAAAATGGGTTGCATAGTCTCTCTCTCCATTCCTTTGCCTCTTTATTTATTTATTTATTTATTTATTTATTTATATGCACATGCTAACTCATCCATGCAACCCAATACAATGAAGAAAGAGGCAAAGGGGAGGAGAATATGCAAAGGAAGGGAACTTTTTTGTCTCGTTCTGTCTTCTTTCCATAAGAAGAAAAAGAAATTAACACTTCTGAAAACAACATTGTTCCTTTCGTATAACACATTTATTACTTCAAGCTGATTTAGGGTATGCATCTGGATTTCTTAAAGGCATATTTCCTTTATTTTTATATGTATTCACGGTGAATTAATTTTTTATTAAATACATACACATGTCTCCATGCACACATGTAGGTGTGTTTGTTATGTATGTTTGTATGTGTGTGTATTTGTGCCTGTGTGTTTGTGCGTGTATGTTTGTATGCATGTGTGTTTTTGTTTGTGCGGTTGTGTGTGTGCATGTATGTATGTATGTATGTATGTGTGTTTACGTGACTATATGCATTTATATATATGTAATTATATATCTTCTATGGTAAATTAATTTTCAACTATCAACATATACAACTAGTAATATACTTGTGAAATAAAGAAAACTACTTAAGAATTAAAAGATTGAAAGGTTAATGAAAATAGAGAAAATGCTGGTTTTTTGGTTATTCACTTATCATGTATTCTTGAAATTGTTGCTTGATCTCGATCTTCATTCTTAACAATACTTTCAATTAGAAAATATCATAAAAACATTTGCTTTTTCATTAAGTAAAAAGATGTTCAATTATGTGCTTAGAAACATTGTTATTCTATAGGATTTCATAGTGTTTTTTAAAATTGAATGAAAAAAAGGCCTCAGATTTGTATGTCCCGTTTGAGGGCAAATGGAGCGGTAAGCACAATGAAATGGAAACTGTGAAATGGTGGATCAAACAGAATGAAATTAGAATAATTAGCTAGTTGCAAGCATTTGATTTTGGTTGAGCTTCTCACTTACTAATAAAGTTGTCACGTCTATTAAGGATTTTCCCTTCATCAAGAAAGCTGTTCTCCCCTGAAAATCATCATTGAAATATGAAGGTGATCGTATCGTGTTTGGGTCAAGTGCTTATTAAGAACCCCTAAGAATATCCAAAACTTAAGGTTATATGCTCATGAAATTGTGCAGTCTGAGCGAGTCACTAGCAACCAAATAATATCACATATTACATGCAACATAATTTTTGATTGTATAGACCTATTGCACATGGGAACCAATGTTTCAGCATAAATTATTTAGAGTTCATGCTGATAAAGATAAATATTTTCCAACGTAACCTATTAAGCATGAATATTTTGGGATGTTTTGTGACATAAGATATGTTCAAAGACTACTAGCCATTCGTTTTCCTAGGATTTTAGAGTGAACACTGTTCCTTCAAATTTATACAAGCTCTAAATCAATAAAGAATTTTCAAAATATAAGCTGAAAAGATGCATTATAATTTTTACTACAAACTATTATAAAATAACTAACCATGATGCAACACAAATATTTTGTGTTTCTTTTGAAAACAGTAGTCTAAATTTATTTATTCTTTTTATTTGCCGGGGATGCAAAAACTCATTATATTACTTTTATGTTGCAAGGATAAAAAATTATTCTTAGATCCAAAACCTATTAGCTTAAAGTTTTTCGATCATTTTTTTATAGAGCTTAACATATGAATGAGTTTAATTTAAATTTGAATATATGTACTGGAGTGAAAGTTAACTTGGTTGACCAAGTTGAAGTCCCTGTTTGTTCAAGTATGCAAATTTTTATATATGTTGCTGTTATGGAGATAGCCCAAAATAGTTTCTCTAATACAATAAGTAGTCAATTTAGATTTAGAGTTTTATAATGCTCCAATTTACTTCCAGACTATTGATAATTGATTTGAATCAGTCATAAGCCAAATTTTCTATTTAATTCAACAGAGATGCTCCACAAATTGAGAGCAATTTGGTCATATTTAAAATTATATTTACGAAAACCGTCTAACCTCGCTACTTTGTCATTTTACGATTTTGGACTTTCACTGCTTTGTCTCTTTCACTTGTCATTGGAACTATGTCTCTTCCTTGCTTTGATGGCTCGACAACCCACAATTACCGCGATAAAAGCCCCACTTCGATCTGTGTTGGTTTGATCTAGATAAGCTGCAATTGGAGCCATCTAGAGCATCCATTGATGCTAACATAAGTTTGTGAAAGAGAAGAGGATTTCATTGAAGAAGCAGGTAATTTCGTCTTTCTCTCCACTCGCACGCGTGCTTTGGTTTTAATTAATTTAAGGAAAAATGGAGAAGGAAAGAGATTTTAGTTTTTATAGATTTTAAAGTTGTTTTTGCTATTTAGTAAGATTTAACAACTGCTTCTATCGTACTCAAGTCCTAAAAATAGAGTAACAATAAAAATAAAATTTCCATTAAAATTATTATTCCTAAAATACCCTGAAAGTTAAAGATTAGTGTAAATTTATACATAAAATTCAGTCTAAGGACTAATTTGGATCAATTTTCAATAATCTCGGATTAAAGTGGAGCACTTTAAAGTTTCATTGGTCGCTTGTTTATAGTTGAGGCACTATTTTGCAAAGTTCAAAACTGCAAAATCGGGAATCAAGGCATTTTGCTCTAGCGAGATGAGGTGTAAACCTAGGCGTAAGCCCCAAAAAAGAAAAAAAAAACCTCAAAATTAAAAATAATTCATGAATATGTTATAAATCATTGATATGTTGATTTAATATCATCATAATAATCTTAAATAGTGATATAAAATAGAAGTTTGAAATCTGATTAAATGTAAGCATTCACTTAAAATTGAAATACTCCATGAAGTTCACGATCCATAGTGAACTCATCATTGCTTTCATCATGTTCAAAAGAATCATCATATTTATTATAATTTAAAACAAAATAATAATTTAATAACATAAACACGTAATCACACTTAATTATCTTTTTGACTTTTTTAGATTTTGTATTAGATATAATATATTATACTATATATTAATAATATAATACAACATATATTTTTGTATAACTTGATGGAGGCGTTGCCGCAAAGATACGCAAGTCTCAGATGAAAAATGCGCAAGCCTGGCTTAAGCCTTGAGGCTTTTTTTTTGTGCCTCAGTTTGAGGCAAGCCTCAAAGCGCAAGTCTCGAACACCTTTTTAAATAATTCTATTTCGAGCTTTTGCTTGTTACTGCAATTTTCAAATCACCACTTTCGTTGGACGAATTTCCATATTATCATGCTTAGCAGAACGAAGACATACATGCAAAGCATGTCATTGAATGCATTTGTTTTGGTTTAATTTGGTTCAATTTGGTTTGCATAGGTGCACTGGCTTTGGCAATGTTTGCATTTGTATTTGCATAATACATTTTCTTCAGGTCTTTATTGCATTTATATAGTTAGAATTTCCATAACTCCATGTTCATTTAGAGCTTCAAAATTCACGTGTTTTGCTTATCATGCCATTTCGGGAGCATTATTCTTGCTGTACATTTTACTGAGGGTTTTCTGATTCCTAAGTATTGGATCCTGAAGCTACATATAATGAAGAATTTCTTATGTGTTACACTTGAATCTTGTAAGCTGTTGTTTCTTTTTGCGTTCATATCAGTTCCATTAAAAGATAACTTTTAGGTAAGTATATTGCAAAATAATCATTTAAAGGATAACTTTTAGGTAAGTATATTGCAAAATAATCTTTCTCATTTTTGTTTGTAGATCAGGAGCGCATACTGAAATGCTTTTGAAAAATGCCATTGAAGAAGCTCCCAAGATGAAGTCCGTGTCTGTGAACTTTGAAAGCAGTTCCTCAGTCCAAGCAACATGTTCAGATAAGCAAGTACAGCGGTTAGTTGTCTTAACTTTGTTCATATTTGGAGTTCTTCTTATGCTGAGCTTGTCTGGTTGATTTCTGCCTGCATACCCATGCAAAGAAGGTTTGCTTGTGCACATGTCATCTTTGCTATGCCGTTATTTTACTTGATTCACCTGATATAAACCTGTTGGTTCCGTACTGATTTTAGTTTGATTTGTTCTTTCAGGCCTAATTCAATCACTAATAGACTAACTAGACGAAAAATGCCTTTACCCCACAGTGATTCCCCTTCTCAGGATATGCTTGACCATGCTGAGTCTCAGTCTGATGGACAAAATGTCGGAACTTCTATGCTAGAAAAATCTTCCTACCTTGTTGCGCCTAAAAGGGCCAGGTCTCCTCTTATATCTGTGGAAAAATCCATACATTCTTCTTCTGTCGTATCTGATTCTGAGAGGTAAAATATTATCATCATTGATGTTGCTTGCGTTGCTATGTCATACTTAGTAGGGTAAGCATTCTTTCTAATGTAGGCCTTAAGTGCAGGGAAATGCAAGCAAAGGCAAAGCGATTAGCTCGCTTCAAGACTGAATTAACCCAACCATTACAGAATCTACAGGATATCTCATGGCACAAATCTTCTGAAAATAGGCAAAAGCAGGTACCTTTAGTTCAACAAAAGACTGATGAGCATGCTGAAGATGCAAGTTATGGTGGTAACTTTCCTGATCATGAAGGTGTTGAATCATCAAAAGCTGTGATTGGTCTGTGCCCAGAGATGTGTCCAGGTACTTTTATGATGTTATATGCTTTTTAAGCTACCTAATCTTATTTAATCTCATGATCCTATAATTTCCGCTTAACAATTGAGAACAATATAACCAGATTTGGAGAGGGATGAGCGTGAAAGAAAGGGAGATCTTGATCAGTATGAGCGCTTGAATGGAGATAGAAACCGAACAAACAAATTTCTTGCTGTTAAAAAAGTAGGGTCTCAGTAGTCTCAATCTTACCTTTCAGATTGTTGCTTGTTCTGAAACAGTCTGTCATCAATATACAAGAGGAAACATAATGGAAATTCTTATCTGAAATATACAGTATAATAGGATGGCTGAGCGTGAAGCTGAGTTGATAAGGCCTTTGTCTGTCCTGCAGAAGACAGTTGATTATCTTCTAAGTTTGTTGGATCAACCTTATGATGGAAGTTTTCTTAATATATACAACTTCTTGTGGGACAGAATGCGAGCAGTACGGATGGATCTCAGGATGCAACACATTTTCAATGAAGATGCTATTCTCATGCTAGAACAAATGGTATTCTCTATTGTAGAGGAAACTGCCTTTGCATTTGCGCTTATGAAATAATTTATATTTGTTGCTGCCGCAGATAAGGCTTCATGTAATTGCTATGCATGAGTTATGTGAATTTGAGAAAGGTGAGGGTTTCACGGAGGGTTTTGATGCACACCTCAATATTGAACAAATGAATAAAGCCTCTGTTGAGTTATTTCAACTGTATGATGACCATAGAAAGCGGGGGAAAAGTTTTGCATCAGAAAAAGAATTTAGAGGATACTATGCACTTCTCAAGTTAGACAAGCATCCTGGTTACAAAGTGAGTTATTTCTATTTTGGTCTGGTATATAAATAGTTATGATCCCTGTTTTAATATATAATTGATTTGTTTTAGGTGGAACCTGTAGAGCTCTCACTTGATCTTGCTAAGATGACTCCTGAGATACGAAGTACTAAAGAAATTTTATTTGCTCGAGATGTTGCAAGGTTTCTATCAGCTTATTGCTTGCCCACTGCCTAATAGTTTTGAATGTTAATGCTAACTCCAACATAACCTTTGTTTTGTTATTCCAGTGCTTGTAGGATTGGCAATTATATTGCATTTTTCAGGCTTGCTAGAAAAGCAACGTATCTTCAGTCCTGCTTAATGCATGCTCATTTTTCTAAGGTATTTCACTTCATTTGGATGTTAATTTAATGAGCATACTACGCCTAAGCTTTTGTTACAGATGTTATGGATTCTGTAAGTTAGTTTTATTATACCTTTTTAACTGGCTACTCGTGCATTAATTTTTTTAGTGAGATTTTTTATAAATCAACATTTATGTCTTTTAGAAATGTGAAATTCTCCTTGCAGTGGCTATCCTTTTCTCAAGTAATGCTGGCTTTAGTACATTTTTTGTTAGATACAAAAAACCATGTGATTAACTCGAGAGTCAATTTAGATTTTTTGGCTTGGTTTTACATATCAAGTTTAATATAATCTCGCCAGAATATACTGCATTGCATGACTATCTTGCCAGAACATGATTTGCTAACCAAATTTGTAGCATGACAAGCATATGGATGCAGTATGGTATGTTTGTTTCCACCTAGTTATCCTTGTTTATGCTATTTTCATTTTGCTATATTATGCCATCGTTTTTTGTTTTTCATTTTGATATTATATGAGATAAAGTGGTCAATTGCCACTTGAACATGCTCAACAGTATTTCACTCCGAATATAATTACATTGCAAAATTTTGGAGCATCTATTATAATTAGCAATCCTTAGCTTATGATTGGAGAACATGATTGCATGATAAAGAAAAGGCTTACCCATGGCTTCCTCTGTAGGGATGGGTTCAAACTTGAAGCCCTTTTTTTTTTGACTTTTTTCACCCTTTATCTCTCTTTTTAAAGTTCATTTCTTTTAGCTACATTCATTTTAAACCCCAGTTCTTCTATAAGGGATTCTCCTTTCTTGATAAATCATGTTACCTAAAGTTCCTTCATTTTTTTTCTTCTACTGTCAATCCTTAGTTATATCTGCAAAATTCTCATCCAACTTTTCTTTAAGGGACTATTTGTTTGAATATTTTTAAATAAATTCAGTTGAGAAATAAAGTAATTGGAATGTATGTATTTTAGATGTAGACTTTTTTTTTGGTTCGATGCAAATCACTTGCATTAAAATTCTTCTTAATGTTTTTTATTATGCATTTAAAATGCATTGAAATGAGATAGACAGCGGGTAGGAAAGGTTATGATAGGAGAACTTGATTACATAATAATGAAAAGGATTACCCACGGCTTCCTATGTTGGGATTTGTTAATCACTTGAGGCCCTTTTTTGCCTTTTTTCAACCTTGGTCTCTCCCTTTAAATTATTCATTTTTTTTTATCTTTGCTGCATTCTTTTTAAACCTCAGTTCTTCTATAATATGTTTTTCTCTTCTCGAAGTACCGAGGTTCCAGCAAATTTTTATCTTCTACTGACTTATTTTTTGTCAATTAGCTTCAGAGTTATGTTTTTGAAATTAAGTTGTGGTTTAATTTTTCATATTTTAACAGATATTGACGACATTATCTTTTTCATTTTATAAGTTGTTCTCCCAAAACAAACCTACACATGCATCCCTTCAGGCAGATTGATTTTGTTGAACTAAACACAACATAAATCCTTAGCTATATCCGTAAATGTTCTTTTTTCTGCTGCTTTACTTTGTGCCAATTGGCTTTAGAGTTGGGTTTCTGCATGGAAGAAATTAAGATGTGTTTTTAATTTTTCATATTCGAATTGATAATGACAATTTTTTTTTCATTTTATTATGTTATTCTCTCAAATCTTGTTCACGCAAGCATTCCTGTACTCACATTGATTTTCTTGAACTAAACTGAACCTAAATCCTATGCTATATCCGTAAAATCTTTATTTAACTCCTTTAAGGGGCTATTTGGTTGAATATTTTAAAAAATCATTCATTTTAGAAATATAGAGTAGTTGGAATGTATGTATTTTAGCTATGTATGTGCTTTTTGGTTGGATGCTATCACATCTATTTCAATGCTTCTTAGTGCTTATTATTATGCATTTTAAATGCATTGAAATGAGATTGGTAGTTGTTAGGGGAGGTTATGATTGAAGAACTTGATTACATAATAAAGAAATGGCTTATCCATGGCTTCCTCTATAGGGATTGGTTCATCTCTTGAAGCTTATTTTTGCCATTTTCACCCTTTTTTTCTCTTATAAATTATTCATTCCTTTTTTTTTTAATCTTTTCTACATCCTTTGTAAATCTTTGTTCTTTAATGGATTCTCCTCTTCTCGATAAATCAAGGTACCAAGGTTCCAACACATTTTTTGCATCTACTGACTCACTTTGTGTTATTTGGCTTTAAGAGTTTGGTTTCTGAATCGAAGAAATTATGGTCTGCTTTAATTGTTCGTATTTTAAGAGAAAATGACAACATCTTTTTCATTTTATTAGTTTATTCTCCCCAAACATATCTACACATGCATCCCTTCTGTACGTTATTTTTCTTGAACTAAACATGTATTTAAATTCTTAGCTATATCTGTAAAATCCTCATTTAACTCTTCTTTAAAGGGCTATTTGGTTGAATATTTTGAAAATACATTCATTTGAGAAGTACAGAGTAGTGAAAATATATGTATTGTACAAATCTATGAGCTTTTTTGGTTGGATGCAAATCACATGCATTGAAATGCTTCGTAGTACTTGCTATTATGCATTTTAAAAGCATTAAAATGAGATTGACTGTGGCTAGGAGAGGTTATGATTGGAGAACTTCATTACATAATGAAGAAAATGCTTATTCATGGCTTCCTCTATAGGGATCCGTTAGTCTTTCTCGGCCTTTTTACTTTTTTTCCAACGTTTATCTCTCTTTAAAGTATTCATTTATTTTAATCTCTGCTACATCCTTATTAGACCTTCTTCTGTAGTGGATTCTCCTCTTTCTGATAAATCAAAGTACTAAAATTCCTTCACATTTTTTTCTACCGACTCACTTTGTGTCAATTGGCTTTAGAATTACGTTTATGTATCTAAGAAATTAAGATGTGTTTTAATTTTTCATACTTTAATCGACAATGGAAATATATTTGTCATTTTATTAAGTTATTCTCTCAAAACAAATCTACACATGCATTCCTTTAGGCACATTGATTTTCTGAACTAAACTGAACCTAAATCCTATGCATTATCCATAAAATCGTCATTTAACTCTACTTGAAGGGGTTATTTGGTTGAATATTTTTAGAACACATTCATTTGAGAAATACAGAGTAACTGGAATGTATATATTTTAAAAATGTATTGAGTTTTTTGGTTGGATGCAAATCACATGCATTAATGCTCCTTAGTGTTTGTTATTATGCATTTTAAATGCATTGAAATGAGATTGACAGCTGCTAGGGGAGGTTATGATTGGAGAACTTTATTACATAATAAAGAAAAGGTTTTTCCATAGCTTCCTTTGTAGGATTGATTCAACCCTTGAGGCCTTTTTTTGGTCTTTTTATCACCCATTATAGTATTCATTTTTTAAAATGTTTGCTACATTCTTTTTAAATCTTAATTTTTCTTCTATAAATGATTCTCCACTTCTCGCTAAATCAAGGTATCAAATTTCCACCACTTTTTTTTTTCTATGGACTCACTTTGTGTCAATTAGCTTTAGAGTTAGTTTTCTGAATTGAAGAGATTAAGATGTTTATTAATTTGTCATATTCTTAGAGATAATGACAACATCTTTTAATTTATTAATTTATTCTCTCAATCATCTATGCCCATGCATTACTTCGGATACATCGATTTTTTTGAACTAAACCGAATCTAAGTCCTTAGCTAAATCTGTAAAATCCTCATTTAACCCTTTCTTTAAAGGAATGTTTCTTTGAATATTTTTAAAATACATTCATTTGGAATGTATGTATTTTAGAACTATACGGGTTTTTTCGTTAGATGCAAATCACTTGCATTGAAATGCTTCTTAGTGTTTGTTATTATGCATTTTAAATGCATTGAAATGAGATTGATAGTGGCTATGTGTAATAACTGAAATTTTAAATAATAATAATAATAATAATAATATTAAAATAAATCGATTAGGCACTGTCACGACCCAGCCTGGGCCTTAGAATTAACCAAGACATGTATAGACGATCGGATGGTGTGAATTAAGTTTTCTATATTTATTTAACTTTTAACAAATGAAAGAGTCACTGATCAATTTAAATTAAATCAATATATTTAAATTTGTCTCGTTATTGATTTTCTGCATCTTTTATAAATATTTTCTCTTATATAGTTTATCTTTTAATCATTTAATTAAACCTAAAATTTTAATTTAAATTAAAGCTAGTTAATTTTCATACTTCTAAACTACAGTAATACAAGAGAAAAGAAAAATAATATGCATGCCAGTTAAGCTTTTAATAAGTTAATGTAAATATTTGATACTATTCAATGAATCTTACTATATCAATAACATATTTATATCATTCTATATCTGTATAACCGTCATATGAGCACTATCTAAAAATTGTAACGCTTAAGTTACTTCAATTTTAATATTCTTTTTCATTTATGTGTATGAAGACTTTAGCGTTTCCCCGTTAGTACCATGAAGGGGTGACTCCATCATAGTTAATCATAAATATACAAACAATCAATATAAACATATCTTTCATATGTTAATCACATTCAATTCAATATACTGTATATAAAATACACCAATGCATGATAATAAGTAGGTGCATATATTCATAACAATGTGAACAATAAAAAAGGGATCAAATAAATTAAAATAAAGCTTCTACAAGTATCATTATCTCTTAATGCAAAATAGCGGAGAACCAAAATATTACCATATATTAAAAGTACGAGTACTGACCTCAATGACGATTAATTTATTATTTCTTGATGTCGAATCTTCTAAAATTTGAAACCTAACATAAATGTCCGTATTTATATAAAAAATAATTAATTTATTATTTTAATTAAATAAACATTTACATATATCTATATAACTTTAGTCATGCATTGTAGTTAATCTTGTTTCGTACTCCTTTGATGTAAATTTTGTAGTTTCTTGTGATTTTCTTTCTATAGATTTTTGGTTTTCTTGACGTATTTTTTATAAATGAATTTATGATGTTTATGTGTTAACCTTTGAGATTTCATTTACTCATGATTTGATCAATTAGACTGTTAAAATATTTCGTGATCTATGATTTCTGCTCATCATATAGTGGAACGAATAGGTTAACAAAAAAAACCTAATAGAATAGACATATTCTAATGAGGATTTTGCAACTTAAATAGGGGATCAAAAGATTCCTAGGAAACACCATAGGGTTAATCGAAATTTAATTTTATGGGATTTTGATTATTCTTCTAACCTAGGCATAAGTTTAAAAATAAACTTTTATCCCTGATTGTCAACAATAGTATGTTTTCTATAGGAAAACGTCAAGAAATTACATGACTAGTGTCACAGGAGTATGAACCTTGCACATCTAAAAAAACTCGACACATTTTTCATACATTTTTGCTTACTACATTTTTATGATTGTTAGATTCATCTCTTGAATTTGATCACTTCAAACTAGACTTAGCGGTTTAGTAAACTAGAAGTTCACATGTTAGAAATATTTTGACACATCCTCATGAGATCGATACTTAGACTCATTTTCATATATTATTTAATTGACATGTATACTTGAGTGATTGACCGACTTGCTTTGCAACAGTTTAGTTTATGAAGTTAAGTAAATGTAAAGTGAAAATTAATACATATAGTATTTTAGGTTATTTCTATTAAGTAAATTTCATGAGTAAATACATTAGATTATTATAAAATTTTTATAGAAATATGAATGACTACTTGAGTTACTGTAGTTTATAAGTGTGATTGCTTCTTATTATTCCATTTTTTTTTTTTTAGGTTTTAAATTTTTAAATAAGATGAATAGAAGGTGAGCTTATGTGTACAAGACGAGAGTATAACAACCGAAAGATAAGACTTTGTTTAATTATTATTTCATAAATATTTGAATATTAAACTGTTAGTGATATAAACACAAAAAAATAAAGAAATTATTTCACCGTTTGACCATTCTTTTCCGTGTTGTCTAGTTCCAAGCTCTGGGCTGGGTTTTAACAGAAGTGGTATAAGAAGAAGGTTTAAAGTAAACAACAAAAATTTAATGAAAAAGCCATTATGATGATGGAATTAAGTTATAAATAATAGAAATTAAAATTTAATTGAGTTTAATTTAATTATTTTTCTATTATTTCAGAATTATTGACGATCATGAAGAAAAAGTCTGATATGATTAAGTAGAATTTGATATGTCCTAGAATATTACAATCAATGCTGATGCTTTTGTTGAGATGATGATTGCAGTAATTCAGATGATTAGAAACTCTGAGCCTCAAGCCAGAAGTAGTGGAGGAGCATCGATAGATAAGTACTTGGAAGTTCTTTCATGATATGATATACCTTTGTTTTCTGGAGCAGAAGGGCCAATTGAAGCCGAAAAATGGCTATTGAGAGTGGAGAGGATTATAGATGGGTTGTTATGTCCACCGAAGAGGAGAGCTACTACTTTTGCCACATTTGCTTTTGCTGGAGAAGCTGAGATATGGTGACATGGTCAATTGTAGGTGAAATTTGGTTGTTGATCTAGCCCTTTGGTATAATGGGATGAGTTCTTCATGACATTCAATCAGGAGACAAATGCAGGATAAATTTATTAGATTGGTGCAAAGCGATCGATCGGTTATGAAATACGAAACAAAGTTACTATGCTGTCGAGATATGTATCACAACTCGTTCCAAATGCAGAGAAGAAATGCCATAGGTTTCTTTATGAATTGAAGCATTTCATCAGGAAGCCACTAATGCCACTTGAGTTTGAAGATTATTTAGTGCTAATGGAGAGGGCTAGGCGGGTGGAAATTGTTTTTCAGCAGACTTAGAACCATAGAGGTCTGCACAAGAGAAAAACTTGGAATAAGTAGCACCAATCGTTCATTCTAGAGAGTCTAACTGAAAGAAAAGTCCTATGCTCATGGAGTTATCAGTCAGGTTGACAACAAAACTATAGAGCCTTGTACTAAGTGTGTGGGAAGTAAGATCGTGGTGAATGTCTATTCGATTTGAAGGTATTTTATTAATGCAGACAACCTAAACATGAGATGAAGAATTGCCCTAATTCTACTCAGAGATGCACATTAAATGCTAACTCAGGAAGGGATTCTACTCAGAAAAATTTTGAGAGAGATTCTCTTAGAAGTGGTACGATAGAAACTGGTACTGTGACGAGGAGCAACCAAGGCAGGAAACTCGACCAAGTGTCTATTCAGACTCATAAGAAATCTGAAGAATATGTTGCCACTGATGCTGATGCATAGAGTTGGATTGATGATTTGTAATTTGGGTGTAATGTCATCTTATGTCATTTGAATTTCATGTTTGTTGCTTAGTGTTGAGTATCTTTATATACCTTGATCTTAGAAGTTGTGTTATTTTAGTTATGTTGCACTGTTTTAGATGTAGTGATATTTTAGTTTTGTCTTTATTGTTTCAAATGTTTGAGGATTGTTAAGTTGAATTACATTATCTTAGATGTTAGATTTATCATATATGTTTTAGTTACACTTAACAAGAAACAGACTTTGGTTATTGCTTTATGTTTCATCTATATAATAATAATTAGCTTGTCAGATGTTTATAAATTTTGAGGAAGAAATTTTGTAAGGAGGGGACATGGTAATAACTGAAATTTTAAATAATAATAATTATTTTAATAATATTAATATTAAAATAAATTGGATAGGCAGTGCAAGGATAATCGTCTTCTCGTGTTTGTCTTTGCAGTCACATGTCCCATTCGAATCGATCAAAACATAGAACGAGCGTGCGAGAAAGGAAGAGGAGTGAGAGAGCGTAAGAGAAAGCAACAACAGAAGAAGAGGAAGATTTACCTGTGAGGACGAAGCCGAGGGAGGAGATGTTGACAATCAAATGAAGGCGACGGAGCAACTTCGATGTAAGTGGGAGAAGACCACCCTTGCTGAAGGACGGAGCGGTTCGCGCTTAAGTTCAACGTCGTTCTGCGAGAAGGAAGCCCATGCCCTAGCCATAGGTGAGGAGAGGAGGCTGAGCACTCCTTGGGCTTCGACGAAGTGTGCGGGTGCTTGCAGGAGGAGGTTTGACACTGCTTGTGTGGAGGAAGAATCAAAAGAAGAAAGGGAGCCCATCGAAGCCTTGTGAATGTGCTGGAAGGATGGTCGAACTATGCGTGAGGGACGAAGCTCTCGTTTGAGTTGTATGTGGTTTAATTAAAGTTTTTTAATAAATTTTATGAACACATTATTGCAAAGTTTATTCACTCAATGCAAAGTTTACATTAATATATATATATATATATAGTGTTTAGAAAAATGGGGTATGGGTTTATTTACTTAATGTTGATGCAAAGTTTACATTAACTCAGGATCGAAGTCATAAAGTTTTGAATTACAAGAAGTAAAAGTGACACGAATTTTCTGCATGAAGAAGAAGAATTGCTTGTTGGAAGGGCAGCTGGCCGAAGGCATGTTGTGGTTTTTATAATAATTATATATATATATATATATATATATATATATATATATATTTGGGTTTCTCAATGTCGAGCCCCCTTTTCTCTTC
>NW_018165294.1:207318-212056 GCF_001263595.1 Phalaenopsis equestris
TATATATATATTAGGGTTTCACCATGGCGATCCCTGGTTTCTCTTCGTCGATCTAACTCTCTCGAGGTTCGCTGCTGTCGACGTGCGTTGTCAGCTTCGTTTCTGCTCGTGCGCCTTTGCTTCTCTCGGACTGCGTTGGCTGCGTCTCTGCTCCTGCGTCGTCCTCGGGCTCGAGCTGATCGCAAGGGCTTTGCCGCTCCTGCTTGTTTCGGGTTTCGCTCCTTCCTGTTTGATCTGAGATCGCAGGGGCTTATGCTCCTGCTCCCTGTTTCAAGTTTTCGCTCTCTGCTCTTCAGCTCCTGCTCCTTGTTTCGAGTTTTCGCTCTCTGCTCTGCTAAGCCGCAATTCCATGGCTTCTAATAGATCGTCCCTGTCGAATGAATTTGGTCGGGAAATTTCTGTATGGTCATCCCAAAATGGAGCTGATTCGTAAGGAATTTGAGTCTATGCATCTTGTTGGGGAATGAAAAATTGGACTGTTAGATGGAAGACATTCTTATACAACTAAATAATGAAGAAAATTACGCACTTATTTGCTCCACACGTTTATTTGCTAGAAGGATAATATGGATTCATAACAGAGCAATGAAGATTTTGAATTGATATGCATCTTGTTGGGGAATGAAAAATTGGACTGTTAGATGGAAGACATTCTTATACAACTAAATAATGAAGAAAATTACGCGCTTATTTGCTCGAAGGATAATATGGATTCATAACAAAGCAATGAAGATTTTGAAATGATCTTTGGATTTTGACCCACAAACAGAACCACCAATCATTTCTATTTGGATTCGCATTCCTGGTCTGAAATTTCATTATTTTACTCAAAAAGTGTTGTATTGTACTCTATTGCCTCAGCTTATGGTAAACTACTCAAGACAAACATTCCTACTTTTAATTTTTCTCGTTCGTCTGAAGTCAGAGTACTTGTCGAAAGATACATCGCTTCACCCGCATCTGAGGAAATTTGGTTGGACACACAATATCACAGATATTGACAAAAGGTAGTGATTAAGCATTTTCATTCTTATTGTTCAAACTGTCGTATGTTCGGCCACTCCAGTTCTCAATGCCACCATCTATACTCCCAACTCAGACCAAAAAAACATAGTGTTCTGCCAAAGACAACTATTTCATCTCCTCTTGATCAATCGTATGTTCGACCACTCCAGTTCTCAATGCCACCATCTATACTCTCAACTCAGACAAAAAAAACATAGTGTTCTGCCAAAGATAACTGTTTCATCTCCTCTTGAGCATATCAATGAAATTTGTTTCAGAATGCAGTCTATTTCTTGAATTTCCCTTTGTGTGATGAATCAAGAGCAACCGAACCATACGTTGTTTCAAGAGCTGCGGCACCTGATAAGTTTGTCTCATCAGGTCGAGCAAGTTGTTAATGTTACTCAGACTCATGAGGATCATGATGTGCAACAACCTACACCTGTCCGACCAACGTTGGAATATACTGATCAGATGAGTCAATCATCGGATGAGAAATCACAGGTCTACATATCCAGGAGGAAGAAGAAGAATGGAGACCTACTTGAGCTTACAAATATGATGGATGATACTTTAGTTACTACGGGCAATGGTACTCACCTTTCCAATTTGTTAGCCGACTCATTTCCAAGAATTAGAGGCAGAGGGAGGGCTAAAATGGGACGTCCCTAGCACTTTTGCGTCCTTTTGTGGCTTTTTGGTTTTTTACATTTGTATATCTTTGCTTTATTTGAGTTTTATGCGTGTTGTATTGTGTGAGTTGGGCTTTCTTTTAGGCCCTCTCATACAACCTTTCTGTATCTTTTCATTATTAATATATTTGCCTTATATATATATAAAATTTAAAAGCTAAATTTAAGTATGTTTGAAATTAGGAAATCAGATAAGGTTTTTTGGATTGGAGTGACGGTTTGACGACAATTAGGAAATCAGATAAGGTTTTTTGGATTGGAGTGACAGTTTGACGACAATGAAGGAGGTAAAGTTTAACTTCTTATGTATGTAAGTTATTTTAAGTAAAAGTTATTAAATTAATATTAACATTATGAATTAGTAATCTTAGATTGAGGAACTTTTGATGCAAAAAATGAATAGTACTTTTTGGATTGAGGAGTTTTCAAATAGGAGAAAGTAGTGATTAGAGGTATGTTTATGATTTTATCAATAGTTATAAGAAAATGTTTAAATTAATGTATACTTCAAAAATATTTTAGCTCTTTAATTGAATGACAATAATAGCTTGTAGAGAATCAACAAAGTGATTAAGTAAATAAGTAAGCACATAAAAAGGGCTTATAAAGGTTAAGCTGAGTAATTATATTTTTAAATTTCAGGAATTTTCATTGTTTCCAAATGTATGATTGATTTCATTTATGTTTTATTTCAGTGAGATTTAGTAAATTTCAGGAATTTTCATTGTTTCCAAATGTATGCTTGATTTCATTTATGTTTTATTATAACAGATTCTTCATATTGTTAGATAGAAAAACATGTATGGTAAATTGTTGCACAATGAAATTAAATCACATATAATTCTTCATATGATCTGTCATGAGGTATGCATGTTAATTGTTATTGTCTTAATAGTTGACGATATCAGATTATTAAATAATCTATATATTCTAGTAGAGATATATATGTCAGTTCATTGCATGAGCGTATATATATGTCAGATTATTACTTGACATTGAGAATTAGAGTAAATGTGCATCTATTAAATTCCTGTATGACCTTCGATTATAGTAGAGTTGTATTATTGTTATAGATAAATATAAGTCTCACATGATAGTAATGTATATCTTGAAGGATGAAATGAAAATATTATATATATGGATACCTGTATATGCCTGAAAAAGTGGTTCACCTTTTTAGGGTATAAGAGAGGACACCAGTGTACCCGCGCATAGATGTTAACCTATCATCGCAGACAATTGTAATGTTTAGATCGCTGGTCTTTGTGCTAATGGACAAATATCAATCAGAGATAAGTAAACACATTTCCACCTCAGACAATTGTGTAAAGTAGATCACGAACTACAGTGCTAACAGGATAAACATCATGTCAAGGGTTTAAGGTTATGTTTTGACGGTGTTCCTAAGATATATATGAATGTTAATATTATAAAGTAAAGATAAAATTAAAGTTGATGTATATAAAAGTTTTAAGTTATTTCTATTTAGTAAATGTCATGAATACATACATTAAATTATTATAAGTTTTTTGTAGAAATATGAATGAATAACATGCACATTGATTTCTTTTCCTTGGGTTACTGTAGTGTAGAAGTGTTGTGATTGCTCCTGTCCTGTGTTATCTTTAGATAACTCATGTTATTTTAATATTTTTTTAAGATTTTAAACTTTTAAATAAGATGAATAAAAAGAGCTAATGTATACAAGAGGAGAGAAAAGAATTAGAAAGGGAAAACTTTTTCTTGTTAATTAAATTACTTTGTATGATAGCTCTTTCATAAATATTTGAATATTAAACTATTAGTGATAGAAATAAAAACCGCCTGACTGTCCATTTTCATCTTGGTTAATTCGAAGTCCAAGATCGGGTCATAACATTAAAGGTACCGGTAGAGGGCGTGGTTCTGGGTAGCTTGATTAGGGGTGGTGATATGTGAGAATTTTGAGCGGTTGTAGTGTAGCATTTGAAAATCATATGATTTGGGTGTTTTTTAATTGCTGCAAAAAGAAATGTTTCGGGGTATTTCATATTCATTAAAATTTCACTTTCTTTTTTGGTTACTTCAAACCAAGAATTATCTAAATCATATTTTTTTTTATTTAATGAATATTTATCTTTTGTTCTTGACTCATATTTTTCTTTTACTCAAAAAGTTAAATTTTTTTTTAAGATTAAAGTAAATTTTATTTTAATTTGAATAATTACTAGCAAACTTTAAGTTAAGAATTCAAACAAAATTTTCTTTATACTGAAATTTTTTCGTAACTTAATACTATTTTTAAATCATAAGTAGATACTTGTCATTTTAAATTTATTACAATTATCTTAAATCATCAATTTAAAGAAATATAAAATGCATTTGGAAATAACATGATTTGTTTCTTTTTATTAAATGTTGGAAAAAGAATTGTTTCGGGATATTTTATTCTCACTTGCATGCTCACCCGAATTCGACTTGATTCCTTTGTTGCTCTGTCTCGCTTGCATGTCATTCTTCTGCGTGGTCTCGTCAGCGCAAGCACGACTTGAGCTTACTTCTTATTGCCCATACGAGACTGTTGTCTCTTAGTCGTTTCTGTCTTTACTGCCAATTCACCTTTTCTCTCCCTCTCTCTTATTAGGGATAGGAAGGTGGAAGACACATTTCTCATGCACACATTATCTCCTTCTCACACTGTCTCTTGCTTGGGTCATCTTTGCCCTCTTCCTTTGTCTTCGCCTTCACAGCTTTTAATAAGCAGAGAATTGATGAATGTCGATTCAGTTGAATCCACATTTATCGGTTCAATAATTTTTTATACAGGCTATTATATAAAAACCACCCAAATCTGAATTCATAAATTTTGAAAATTAAAAGCCATCAAATTTTACTGGTAGCAAATTTATATATGAGATATTGCATTTTGATGAGGCAAATTCAATGAGATCAAAATCGTTTAATTTTGATCACTTCTTATCTTTGAACCTATCTAAATTGGATAGATCGACCTTTTGAAGGGTTATTTTGTTTTTTATTTTGTTTTTTTGGGGGGCGGGGGG
>NW_018165294.1:212192-227467 GCF_001263595.1 Phalaenopsis equestris
GGGCGCGGGGGGGGGGGGGGGGGATTTACCTCTTCCTTCTCTCCTTAATATTCTAGACATTATTAGCTCCTTAATTGGTGGCGACAACCATTAATTGTTTTGAATGATATGATTGCTATTGCACTTGTGGGGTTGATAATTTAAACCTAATTCCTTACTTTTATTTATGAAAGAATTAGTTTCCATCACTACATCATAGGAATTGGTTGTTTAGCCTAGCCACTGTACATGCGGGTCAATTGGGATGGCCAAGGGGCTTAATCGTCCAATCATTTTTTATTTAAGAGGATGCAATCTAGTGCATCAGTTCATAAGAATGAGGAATACCCCATCATAGTTAAACAAAAAGTGGATTTCCCCCTAACATTACCTCTTCCCTCTCGCCGTACAATTTGTCATATTGTCAATCCCTCAAACATTAGGGATGGCCACCATTTATTTTGAATGATATGATTGCTATTGCACTTGTGGATTTGGGAATTTAAACCTAATTCCTTCCGTTTATTGATCAAAGAATTTGTTTCCATCAATACATCATTGGAGTTGGCCGTTTAGCCTAGGCATAGTACATTCGGGTCAATTGGAATGAACATGGGGCTTGATTGTCCAATCATTTTTTATTGAAGAGGATGCAATCTAGTGCATCGGTAATAAGAACGAGGAATACCCCATCATAATTAAAAAAGAGTGGATTTTTCCCCTAAAATTACCTCATCCCTCTCTCCTAACGATTTGTGATATTGTCAATCCCTGAAATAGTGCGATAGCCACCGTTTGTTTTGAATTATATGATTTCTACTGCACTTGTGAAATTGAAAATTTAAACCGAATTCCCTCAATTTATCGATCAAAGAATTTGTTTCCATTACTACAACACAAAAGTTGGTTGTTTAGCCTAGTCATGGTACATGCGGGTCTATTGGGATGACCAAGAGGCTTGATTGTCCAATCATTTTTGATTGAAGAGGATGCAATCTAATGCATGATTTCATAAATTAGATAGGGTTATTGATAAAATATTAATTGAACCAAATGAAGCACAAAATTTGTTAGAGAAAACAAAAAAATATTAAACAAATAGAAACTTTACTTTTAGAAAAAAAAGATTATTTTAACATGAGTAAGTTTGAAAAATTTGAGACTTAAAAATACTTTAGAAGAAGCTAAAAAAATATCATGAAGAATCCATAGGATTAACCAATTATATTGGAGTACAAGGAAGTGATAAAATTTATCCTAAAATATTAAAAAACTTACACTAAAATATTTAACTTTCAAACAATAATGTTAATAAAATTATATGAAAAAATAATTACTATATTAAATAAATTAAAAAGTGTTGAAGAAAGAACGCTAGGAATAGTTACTCAAATAGATTTGAAAAATCTTTCAGAAAAAGTTATTCATGGAAAAGAACTTGTACCTTATAAACCTATAAATTATAAAGTATGGTAAGTAAACAAGGACCTCTTACCTTATTTAAGAAAAATTATAATTTTGATCATAAAATTTCAGAAATAATAAATATAGAATCTCAACTAGATAAATTTAATAATGGAAAGATAAATTTAATTAATGTAAAATTAATGTAAAAAAGAAAAATTAATGTAAAAAAGAAAATGTATCAAAATCATATACTATCTAAATCGTCAGTAATACAAACGTTGGTTGAACAAAACATAAGTTGTGTATCTGATGAAGACCAAATAAATATTTCAATAATAATAAAAGAAAATTGGGAACAAATTAGATAACAAAAAATGTCTCATATGCATGTAGGATTAATTATGATAGGAGTTAAAGGATTACCTAGAAAAAAATTAGGAACAAAAACTTTAATAATATTACTTTATGATAGATGAAGTGATTTAGCAAAATCTATTATAGGATCATTTGAAATAGATATGAATGATAATGGAGCAATAATTTATTTCGTTCCAGATTTTATAATGGAAACTAAAGAATGTGTGCAACATTTAAAAATAGGAATCAAAACTAAATGTTATAATATGATAACTGGATCATTAAATCTTAGAATAACAACAGGATTTATAGGAAAAATGCAAGAACATTCTAATGTAAACTTTAAATTAAATAATACTTTATTAGAAGAAATATTAGCAAGCCAAGGAATAAAAACTATAGCTAGTAAAAAATTTAGCTGGTAAAAAATTTAATTCAGAAATCTATGCAGGAACAGAGTGGAATTTGAATGCATTTTTAGAAAAAACAATTTTATTACCTTCAGAAAGTACTTCTTATGAACATCAAGATGGAAGATTAAGTATGAGATTTTCAGATCATCATATTAGGCAAAATAAAAATGAATCAGACCATGATTTAGAATCAATACAATCAGTGTGATAATGGACTAAATTATGTGCTAATAAAATTTGAGAAGATGAAGATTTTTGGGATGTCATACCTGCAAAATGAAATATATATTATTTTAAAATATTTCTATTGAATTTATCAGAAGATAAATTCCTATTTTATCTTAAGTGATGTTTTCTAGAAACATCAAATATGGTGGTCTAAAATCTGTAGATTTTAGATCTAATTTTGGATGTTTAACATCTCTTGAAACGAATTCTGTAAGAAAATTATTTCTCTTTTATATGTTAAAAAATAACCTTTTATATGTTCAAAAATAATATTATATCCATTACCTTCAATAGTAGTTATAAAATTTATCCATCTTTTACTATATATTTTCTTTTCATTTTATTTTTATAAAAAATGTACAATTGTTTCACAATTTGTCCTATTAGTAAATCTTTTTTTGTAGAAATAAATGAAATGCATGCAACACATTAATTACTCATAGTATTTCATAGTCTAATAATGTCATATTTTGATGTAACTGTCTAAAATTTATGAAACATATCTACATAATTTTTCAGTATTTTGATAAGTTTCTTCGAAAGGTTTTACTCTCAATTCTGCTCCCCATCCGTCTTGGGATGCATATAGAACTACTATCTTATAGTTTGACTTTAAGGGTAAAGTTAGTTTTGGTAAATTTTTAACATGTTCTTTGATTTTTTGGATTACTTTTACATCTTGTATATTAAAATACCTTTGTCCTGGTTGTAGAAGTCTTTTTATATAACGACTTAATTGTTTTTTCCTAAATCTTTAATATATGGTCTTGCATAATTTAAAAGTCCTAAAAATTTTATAATTCTTATGTATTTTCAATTTTATGAGGAAATTCTAATACTTTTTTAGAAATATGATCTTGCAATTCTATTTCTCCTTTACCATTTTTCGTCCTAAAAATTTATATATTCTTTTGCTATTTCGATATTCTTTTTTGATAAAATAATTCCATGTTGTATACAAAGTTTAAGTACTTCCTCTACATGTTTGTAATATTCTTATAAAATTAGGTGATGTTATTAATATATCATCAATATATACTAATACATAATCTAAAATTTTAAAAATATTATTCGTTTTCCTTTGAAATATAATAGGTGTATTTTTTAATCCAAATGACATTATCAATCATTCGTAATGTCTTAATGGTGTTGTGAATGTTGTATATTTAATAGATTCTTCATCTAACTTTATTTGCCAAAAATTTGATTTATAATCGAATTTACTACAATATTTATTATTTTGTATTAAGTTTATTAACATATCTTTATCAGGTATTTTATATCCATCGTCTTTTGTATTGTCATTCAATCGTTTATAATTGATAACCATTCTAGCTTTTCCTCTTAGAATTTCTGTTTGATTTCTTATCATAAATGCTGCTGATCTAATGCTGTTGATCTATGTTTTGAATTTGATAGTCTAATTAATCCTAAATTTTGCCATTCTAGCTTTTCCTCTTAGAATTTCTGTTTGATTTCTTATCATAAATGCTGCTGATCTATGTTTTGAATTTGATAGTCTAATTAATCCTAAATCTTACCATTCTAGCTTTTCCTCTTAGAATTTCTGCATGGTTTCTTACCATAAATGCAGCTGATCTATGTTCTGAATTTGATGGTCTAATTAATCATAAATCTTTTAGTTCTTTTTGTTGACTTTTAAATTCTTCTTTATTTAGAGGACTATATTCTAATTCTTTCTTATGACTAAATCTTTATTTATTATTGAGATATTTGCTAATTTTTTGTTTCTCTCTCAATGTTTTAAAGGATTTTCTCCTATTTTTTTAAATTTCTTCTTCAAATTGAAATATTTTTTTCTAATGAGTTTGGAATTTAGTATGTGGAAATAATTTATGTTTGTAACATGAATTTAAATAGTCCTATATCTAATTTTTTTTTTCATTTTTATTTTCGCGTTTTGGTAACCCACCACGCTTCTCAGCGTAACTCCGATGTTTATTAGTATAAATAACTGAAGTATTTTTACTTATAGTTAGAAAAACTATATTTATATTCATCTGTCCATCCATGCTTAAAATAAAATTAAGTCATAATATAAATTCTTCATTTTTTGCTTCATGAACTAAAATTTGTGGTAGATTATATTTATCGGTTAATTCAAAAGTTTCATGATTAATAAAGAATTGAATATAATTATTTTTTAGGCATTGAGTGAAATTTAAAATGTGATTTCCTACCAAAAATGTAGTTATATCTGTTGAATGGTATTTGGTAAATCTTCTTGGTAATAAATTTTTTGTTATTACTGACATAGTACTTCCAATCTATTAATACAGGTACCATTATGACTTTTATCTTCTAAAATTATGTTTGTATTTACCATTATTAGGGAGGTTGAATAATTTTGATAAGTATTTGATAACATGTTTTCAGTAGTAAAATCTACTTTATTTATTTCTTCTATATCTTCTGGAACAAAATTAATATCTTTCTCAGAGGATTTTTGACTTTCTGATGATGTGATCCTCTTTTTTTTTTAATAGCCATTTTTATTTTTTTAACTTTAAATATAATTTTTTGTTTATCTTTTTTGTATGTTTGAATCATTTCTTGTTGAATTTTTTCTTAATTTTATATTTTTCTTCTAATTTTTCTATTCTAAATAATTTTTTTTCATTATTTATATGTATTTTTTCTAATTCAAAATTTATTTTTTGTATTGTTGTGGAAATATTTATCCCTTCTTTCGGTTTTACAAAATCTCTATGATCATGATTATGATTTTTCTTTAAGCATAAATGACATATTTCCCTAAGACATAATTGACAACGATATCTATGATTTTTATCTGGGTAATTATTACAATAAATACATTCTTTAGTCATACATGCTTTTCCTAATTCAAAAAGACGTTCACATGTTCCATTATCTTTCTAAATTCCACTTATCAACTGCTTTAATTAATTCTTCCATTGCGTTTTCTAATGTTAGAGAATCAATTTCATCATCTTCATCTGTTATACTATAAATTGTATCATTAGATTCATTTGATGAAATACTTACAAAATCATCTTCTAGTCCTTGAATTAATAGACTTCTTATTCTATTATAATTTCTCTTATTACATCTATTAGCTAAATGTTATGGAGATCCACAAATGTAGCAATGACATTTTTTGTTATTATTTGGTTTTTTAACATTCATATCTTTTGAATGAATTCTTCTATTAGATTTTCTAAGAATTTTTCATTTCCTAATTTGCCTTTCTGGGAAGTTTTTTGTTGTGTAAATATTTCTACAAAATTTGTAAGATTGTTTTTTAACTTGTTTTTGAATTTTATATTCTCTTCATTTTTATTGTAAAATATTAAATGTAAAAACTATCTTAGGTCATATTCCAATATTTCTAATATTGTCTAAATTTGTATAAGTATTTCTCCATTTTTCATTATCTATTTTCCTGATTCTCCAGGTAATTTTATTAAAAATCAATTTGTAGAAATAACAGATTCCCACATTTGAGGATTATTTAAATTAATTGTTAATATAGTTTCATTTCTATGAGCTGATATAAGATTAATTCTTTCTACAGGTTCAATACTTCCTTTAAAATTATAATTATTATTTTCTTCATTAAAATTTTTTCTAGAAGTGCCTGGTCTATATGGTCTTCCAGGAGCACCTTCTTCTCCTAAAGCTGGTATTGGATCAAATCTAGGTCTTTTTCCTTTATCATGGTTAGATGGTCCTGCTATTACTTCTCCTAAATTCATAGGTTGTTGATTTACTTTTATTTCTTCTATTTTAAAAAGAATATCAATAGTTTTCCAATTAAAGTTGGTATTAAATCTATTTTCATATGCTAATTCAAAATAATCTCTCTTTTGTAATTTAGAATATGAAGTTTTCATATTAAATACATAATATTGTAATTGTTGATATGAATTTATTTGAGCAAAATTTATTTCTCCTATTTTAAAGATTTTTTATTATTAAATTCTGATTGTCAGATTATATTTTAAAGATTTTTTATTATTAAATTCTGATTGTATTGATTCTAAATCATCGTCTGATTCATTTTTATTTTGCCTAGTATGATAATCTGACAATCTCATACTTAATCTTCCATCTTGATGTTCATAAGAAGTACTTTCTGAAGGTAATAAAATTGTTTTTTCTAAAAATGCATTCAAATTCCACTCTGTTCCTGCATAGATTTCTGAATTAAATTTTTTACCAAGCTAAATTTTTTACCCGCTATAGCTTTTATTCCTTGGCTTGCTAACATTTCTTCTAATAAAGTTTATTTAATTTAAAGTTTACATTAGAATGTTCTTGCATTTTTCCTATAAATCCTGTTGTTATTCTAAGATTTAATGATCCAGTTATCATATTATGACTTTTAGTTTTGATTCCTATTTTTAAATGTTGCACACATTCTTTAGTTTCCATTATAAAATCTGGAACGAAATAGATTATTGCTCCATTATCATTCATATCTATTTTAAAAGATCCTATAATAGATTTTACTAAATCACTCCATCTATCATCAAGTAATATTATTAAAGTTTTTGTTCCTAAATTTTTTCTATGTAATCCTTTAACTCCTTTCATAATTAATCCTACATGCATCTGAGACATTTTTTGCTGTCTAATTTGTTCCCAATTTTTTTTTTTATTATTAGTAAACTTATTTAATCTTCATCAGATACACAACTTATTTTTTGTTCAGCCAACGTTTGTATAACTGACGATTTAGATAGTATATGATTTTGATACATTTTCTTTTTTACATTAATTAAATTTATCTTTCTATTACTAAATTTTTCTAGTTGAGATTCTATATCTATTATTTCTGAAATTTTATGATCAAAATTATAGTTTTTCTTAAATAAGGTGAGAGATCTTTGTTTACTTACCATACTTTATAACTTATATAAGGTTTAATTCCTTTTCCATGAATAACTTCTTCTGAAAGATTTTTTAAATCTGTTTGAGTAACTATTCCTAGCGTTCTTTCTTCAACACTTTTTAATTCATTTAATATAGTAATTATTTTTTCATATAATTTTATTAACATTATTGTTTGAAAGTTAAATATTTTAGGTTAAGTTTTATCACTTCCTTGTACTCCTATATAATTGGTTAATCCTATAGATTTTTTTTGGTATTTTTTAGCTTCTTCTAAAGTATTTTTAATATCTCAAATTCTTCAAACTTACTCATGTTAAAATAATTCTTTTTATTTTTAAAAGTAAAGTTTCTATTTGTTTAATATTTTCTTTTGTTTTTTCTAACAAATGTTGTGCTTCATTTGGTTCAATTAGTATTTTATCAATAAACATATCTAATTTTTTTTTTATCTTTTATAATTTTATTTAATATATCATTATTCTGATTTTTTATGTATTCTAAATTTTGATTTGAAATTATCTTTTTGATATCAAATAAAACTTCAGTAAATTTTTCTAAAATTCTATAAACCTTTTCGTTATGAAATTTTAAAGATTCTGCTAAAGATATTTAAAGATCTATTATACTATTCATTATTTTGTTTTTGTTATGAAGTTCATGTTTAAATTCTTTTTAGAAATTACAGATAAATTTATGTTGATTTAAATAGATAAAATTCTTATTCTTATAATCTAATTATGGGTCTAATCATTCTATTTTATTCATTATGTTATTTTTAAAAACTTTTCATATTATTATCATTAAATAATATTATTAGTTAAATTATAATTTAAAACCAGGGCTCTGATACCATTCTTTTGTAGGGGGTTTCCGTTTAACGAGATCTACCCGTTAAAAAGCTCGATATAACTCTATCTGTCTCATTCTTAAAGTGTTTACATAATTTTTATCGAAAAACTTTTCATAACATAAATGGGCATGTATGTATTACTTTCTTAAGTTTTTTTCATTATTTCTTTAATAAAATGAGATTCTATTGGTAGTATTTCTATTTGATTTTTTATTACTTCTTCTGGTAAACTTTTTACCATCTTTTAAAATGTAAATTTCTTACCTGTAATATATTTTTCATAAAATCAAGGTCATTTTTCATCTAATTCTAAAATATTTTGAATTATTTTTGTTGCCATAGAAAATTTTTCTTCATTTTTTTCTATGTTTTTAACTTCATTAAGTTCTTCTAAAAATATTTTAAAATAAAATTCTTCTATAAATTCTACAGCATCTTGAGTATTTAAATATTCAATAATTATATCCGTATCTTATATTATTTATATATTCCTTACTTTTATTGATGAAAGAATTAGTTTCCATCACTACATCACAGGAATTGGCTGTTTAGCTTAGCCATGGTACATGCGGGTCAATTGGGATGGCCAAGGGGCTTGACCATCCAATCATTTTTTATTTAAGACGATGCAATCTAGTGCATCGGTTCATAAGAATGAGGAATACCCCATCATAATTAAAGAAAAGTGGATTTTTCCCCTAACATTACCTCTTCCCTCTCTCCGTACAATTTGTGATATTGTCAATCCCTCAAACATTGGCGATGGCCACCATTTGTTTTGAATGATATGATTGCTATTGCACTTGGGGATTTGGGAATTTAAACCTAATTCTTTCCATTTATTGATCAAAGAATTTGTTTCCATCAATGCATCAATGGAGTTGGCTGTTTAGCTTAGTCATAGTACATTCGGGTCTATTGGGATGATCAAGGGGCTTGATCGTCTATTCATTTTTGATTGAAGAGGATGCAATCTAATGCATCAGTTCATAAGAATGAGAAATACCCCATCATAATTAAAAAAGAGTGGATTTTTCTCCTAAAATTATCTCTTTCCTCTCTCCTTACGATTTGTGATATTGTCAATCGCTGAAACAGTGGTGAGAGCCACCGTTTGTTTTGAATTATTTGATTTCTTTTGCACTTGAGGAGTTGAGAATTTAAACCTAATTCCTTCCATTTATCAATCAAAGAATTTGTTTCCATCACTACAACACAAGTCATGTTACATGCGGGTCTATTGGGATGACCAAGGGGCTCGATCGTCCAATCATTTTTTATTGAAGAGGATGCAATCTAATGCATCAGTTCATAAGATTGAGAAATACCCCATCATAATTAAGGATTTTCCCCCTAAAATTCTCTTCCCTATGATTTGTGATACTGTCAATCCCTTAAATAGTGGTGATGGCCACCGTTTGTTTTGAATGATATGATTGCTATTGCACTTTTGGAGTTGAGAATTTAAACCTAATTCCTTCCATTTAATGATCAAAGAATTTATTTCCATCACTACATCACAGGAGTTGGCTGTTTAGCCTAGTAATGGTACATATCACTACATCACAGGAGTTGGCTGTTTAGCCTAGTCACGGTACATGTGGTCAATTGGGATGACCAAGGGCCTTGATCGTCCAATCATTTTGATTGAAGAGGATGCAATCTAGTGTATCAGTTCATAAGAATGACGAATACCCCATCGTAATTAGAAAAGAGTAAATTCCCCCCCTAAAATTACCTCTTCCCTCTCTCCTTATGATTTGTGATATTGTCAATCCCTTAAACAGTGGCAATGGCCACCGTTTGTTTTGAATGGTATGATTGCTATTGCACTTGTGGAGTTGATAATTTATACCTAATTCCTTCCATTTATTGATCAATGAATTTGTTTCCATCACTACATCACAGGAGTTAGCTTTTTAGCCAGTCATGGTACATGCGGGTCAATTTGGATGACCAAGGGCTTGATTGTCCAATCATTCCAATCATTTTTGATTGATCATTTTTGATTGAAGAGGATGCAATCTAGTGCATCAGTTCATAAGAATGAGGAACACCCCGTCATAATTAAAAAAGAGTGGATTTTCCTCTTAAAATTATCTCTTCCCTCTCCCCTTGTGATTTGTGATATTATCAATCCCTTGAACAGTGGCGTTGGCCACCATTTGTTTTGAATGATATGATTGCTATTGCACTTGTGGAGTTGAGAATTTAAACCTAATTCCTTCCATGTATTGATCAAAAAATTTGTTTCCATCACTACATCATAGAAGTTGGCAGTTTAGCCTAGTCATGGTACATGTGGGTTAATTGGGATGACCAAGGGGCTTGGTCGTCCAATCTTTTTTGATTTAAGGGGATGTAATCTAGTGCATTAGTTCATAAGAATGACGAACACCTCGTCATAATTAAAGAAGTTTGGATTTTCCCCCTAAAATTATCTCTTCCCTCTCTCACGATTTGTGATATTGTCAATCACTTAAACAATAGCGATGGCCACTGTTTTTTTTTTTGAATGATATGATTGCTATTTCACTTTTTTATTGATCAAAGAATTTGTTTCCATCACTACATCACACGAGTTGGCTGTTTAGCCTAGTCATGGTACATGCAGGTCAATTGGGATGAACAAGGGGCTTGATCATCTAATCATTTTTTATTGAAGGGGATGCAATCTAGTGCATCAGTTCATAACAATGAGGAATACTTTCCTTATGATTTGGGATATTGTCAATCCCTTAAACAGTGGCCATCGGCAATGGCCACTGTTTGTTTTAAATGATATGATTGCTATTGCACTTGTGGAGTTGGGAATTTAAATCTAAATTCTTCCATTTATTGATCAAAGTATTTGTTTCTATCACTACATCACAGGAGTTGGTTGTTTAGCCTAGTCATTGTACATGCAGGTCAATTGGGATGACCAAGGGGCTTGTTCATCCAATCATTTTTGATTGAAGAGGATGCAATCTAGTGCATCAGTTCATAAGAATGGGGAATACACCATTATAAGTAAAAAAGAGTGGATTTTTCCCCCAAATATTACCTCTTCCTTTTCTCTTTACGTTTTGTGATATTCTCAATCCCTTGAATAGTGGCAATGGCCACCCTTTTGTTTTGAATGATATGATTGCTATCACACTTGTGGAGTTGAGAACTTCAAGCTAATTCCTTCCATTTGTTGATCAAATAATTGGTCGCCATCACTGCATCACTGGAGTTGGCTGCTTAGCCTAGTCATGGCACATGCGTGTCAATTGGGATGACAATGGGCATGATCGTCCAATTATTTTTTATTGCAGAGGATGTATTCTAGTGCATGAGTCCAAAAGGAGGAATATCCCATCATAACTAAAAATGAGTGGATTTCCCCCCTTAAAATTATAAATAAGCCTCAATTCTTATTTTTCAGCTTATTGAACTACGAGTGGTCATAAATCATAGAGAATTTTGAAATCCTGCTAGTTCTAAAGCCACCGTACGTTCATTTTGAAATCTTAATAGTTCTAGAGCCACCATGTGATCATCCATCTATTCTCAAATCTAGTAAACTTTTGTTAACCAATATCGACCGATATCAGTCTCTCGATGTCGAATGTTCAATGATGTTTTCCTACTTTTAATGTTTTAAAGTCATTTGTTAGGTCACATGGTTGAGTCCTATAAGGAGAACGACTAAAGTTGGAAAGACGATTCAACTAACTTAATCGAATTTATTTGAAGAAGCTACCAAAATCAATGAAGCATTTAAAGACCCACTCCTGGCGGTAGTGCGGTGTGTTATGACTACCAATCAGACCAACACTAACTAGAAATGCACCAATATTTTTCACACTTATTCTAGAAGTGGTGACAATTTATGCAAATTTGTCATTGATGGTGATATCTGCATGAATACTATTTCTACTTTTGCTTAGGCAAGGATAAAACTCAATATTAAGCCGTATCCCTAACCCTATATGTAGGGGTGTCAAAATGGCTCGTTGTTTGCGAACAACTCATGATCAATTCATTCGATAAGTAAACGTGTCGGGTACGAATAACTTTTTTGCGCTTGATATTTTGTTCATTCGTGTTCTACTCATTTTGGATCGAAATAATTAAATTAAATTATATATATATATATGGAAGCCCTAGGGCTGATTATATTGAAATAAAAAAAGATACAAAAAATTGTATGAGAGGGCCCAATAGATGATGCCCTACTCATACGATACATGATTTTTATTTTTAAATAATTTAATTTACTACAAGGCTACAAAGGCTTGTAATCAATTAAAATTAGAAAATAAAAATATATTAAATTCTATTTAAATGAATAATTTAATATAAATAATAATATTTAAATTTTGCCCATATCCTTAACATCTATAGTTGCGTGACTAGGAATGTCAAAATGGCTCGTTTGCGAACAACTCGTATTCAGCTCACTAAGCAAATGAGCTGAACACAACACATTTTTTGAGCTCAATATATTAACAAGCCGAACACGAAAAACAATATTTTTTAATGAGCTGAACAAGAGCCGAGCCTGGGCTTACTCAAGCTCGGCCCATTTACCTATAAGATTTTTTGGGTAGATAAGACCTATATATTAGACGTCCAAAGGCGTATTGTCCCATTATAGCTAGCCACCTACTCAATTATATTTTGTGTAATGTTTTTCTTATGAATATTCTTAATGTGCTTTGGGGAGGCCATACAACATGGATGTAACATTGCAACCATTCCAATACATATGCCTTTAAGCATCATATTAGAAACGGAAAGAGTTATTTGCCTTTAGATATAAAAGATATTTTCATAATTTAAATCAATGAGAGTTTGAGCATAGTTGTCAAGATAGTGATATTTATCCACTTGTCTTCTAATCAATGTTTTGAAAAACGGACCGGACTTGCCAGCTCAACCGGTTTGATCGTGAACCGGTCAGTGGTCTAGTCCGAGCATCTAATTAAACTGCCTCAACATTAAACTGTTTCAAACCGACGGTTTGACCGGTGAACCGGTTCCGGTTTGGAGAACCGGGAGAAATAAATCAAAATAATTTGGTGAGAGTATTTGCTTCAATTTTCTGATTTTCCTAACTGCTTCAATTTCCCTCCCAAATAATAGGAATATATTATTAAAATTTTATTAAATTTATGCATTATCTCAAGTCAGATACACATCATCCCAACTTAACACATTATCCCAAGTGAGATAATATGAAACAAAAAAAAAATTATCTTTTTTCACTTAGACAATATTTTTGACAAACTTTAAAATATTAAATATAATGATGGTTGTTTTTAACTTTTGAGATTATTTAATTATTTTATTAAAATTTATTTAATAATAACTGGGTAAAAAATTATTTTTATGTGTGAAATTGAAACAACTACTTGTAAAATATTAAACATTTTTTATTAAAATTTAATTGAAAGAATTCTGATTTTTAAATCTACTTAATGTATACTTTAAAATTGACCAATATTAGAAATATAATTTTATAATTCATTGTAAGGAGAAAATTTTTGCTAATTTTTTGTTGTTTTTCCTCTAGCTTTTGTTTTATAGTTAAACAAAATTTTTATTTTTACGATTCTGATTTTTATTACATCATTTCGTTTATATTTAATTATTTTTTTTAAGATTATTACGTTATACGGTTCAACCTTTGGTTCGATCCCGGTTGATTTGATGAGCCTTGAATCTCTTTTCTTTCCGGTTTGATGTCCGATCCGGCTTTCACAACCTTGCTTCTAATTATTTAAAATTGTTCGAGTTTCCTAGCCTACAACTTGAGATTAGCCATCTCTTAAGAGTTCTACTATTTGTCCTGATGATATTTTTAATGAGTTTCATCTCTTAAGAACTTTCAATATACCATTGATTTTTTCCTTAGTTTACTTTACCAAATTTATCCAATTGATTTGAATTCTTAGGCCAATGTTTATTCACAAGAGTTAATGTTAAAGCATTGTTCTGACCCTTCTACCCTAAAGTGGGATGCAACTTGGCGAATGTGTATTGGCAGTCATGCCATCAACAAATTTACTATCTAATATAGAGTGTCCATTGCTCCATTGGATTCTGTACTGGGCATGATGGAAAATAACACCAGATCAGGTTTAGTAAGCTGATTAATGTAAGGTCATCATGATGGATGGTCTTTATCAGTAGTTACATATTTTAGCCAAACTAATGCCTTCGTACTTTTTTGGAGTAAGTCTCATTTACATCATCCCCATCCTTAGTGTCTTCCTTATTGTATATTTTAAGGACGTTATAATTTTTAGCAAGTGTCAATCTTACCACTTCGGTTACTTAAGTAAAGTTTTCATGGTCCTTTGTTTTGAATAACTCTGCATCCACATAAAGAAGTGCTCTTTCATGACTTCTTCAATAACTTTTGTTGGTCATTCTTTCCAACGAAGGAATATATATTGATCTTTATAAGATGAAACCCCATGTTTATGCATGTTCTCAGTTTCCACGAATTTTTCATCTTTCATAGGAGCTTCATTCATGTATTTTATAGGAGGTTCATTCAAGGAATTAAGACCATCTTTGCTCTAATAATGCTTCAGAAGGGTGTTGACCTCATTTTTGGTGAGGTCTAGTCCTTTTAGGGTTTAGGATCTAGTCTTAGGGATCTCCCTTTGACTGTCTTAGAGCCTTAGAAATAGGGCCCGCCTCGTTTTAGAAATTCAACCCACTTCTCTACTCTTTTGTGGTTTCGCGTGTGTGGTGTCAACTTCTAGCACTTAGAATGGTGAAACCGGCATGAGGAAACCCAAAAGCAATTTTTATAAGACCTTTTAAGCCTTAGGGTGACCCTCTGCACAATTCGCACTCCCGCGCGCACAAACTTGGCAATTCGGAGAGTCAACACGTCTGATCTCCACAATTCACATCGCTTGCACTGTTACCTATCGAAGACTCGAATAAACTCTTTGAAACGATCGATCGCGGTGAAATTTGAATTTTAACGCGTTTTTACCCGATTGTCGGCGACGTAGTCTGAGCGACCTCGAATGACAAAACGGGCTGCACCGGCACGTCCGGAACGTCGATTTTGCCTAGGGAGGACACCCATTTTGTTACGTCGCCGCGCGTGAATAAATCGCATATTATTTAATATATATATATATACATATATATTATATATATATAAATCA
>NW_018165294.1:230842-232225 GCF_001263595.1 Phalaenopsis equestris
GTCCACGTATAACCTTTTGCTATACGTGAAACCATCAAGCAAGGTTGCAAGTAGTCGTTTTGGGGCGTACGGTGTTGATGATAAAGACACACCGAAGATAGAGCAGAAAGATGCCCTATCCTATAACATCAAGATTCAAACATTTGATGAACAATAAGATATGGTATTCTTCACCGACATAAGTCTAGCGGGAGTTGGCTCGAACCTCCTCAGATGATTGACAGTCCCAGGCCCGACAGTGTAATCGATTAGTGGACAACAAAAAATTCTAAAAAAGATATATATAGGTTTTGATAAACCATTTTTCAAGCAAAAACATACTTTTCCACGAAACAAAATTGATAACTTCTCTTTGCATGTTTAAAATTTGTATGCATGTTAAAAAACATAAAACATACTTTAAAGCTGGTTGTCCACCCGACGAATACCTGTTTAGGCAATACCTGTTTAGGCTGGGAAATAACCCTCTGAGTGAGGTTTAAGACACCCTTCTAGACGAGTGGCAGATTCTATACATTCGGGTGACCGAGTAGCCTTCGTGGACCCTCGGGAATAAATATACAGCTGAGCCTAGTCCCATACGAATGTTTGCGGTCCCCCTCATCCGATTCTTTTTTTTGTTTTATCGAAGCTTTGGGACAGGACACTCGTGTTACTTTTTCCTTTCTTTCGGGATTTCTCCAGGAATTTTGAGGATTTTCTTTTACTTGAGACTTTTTCGTGATTCTCTCGAGTTTTCTGTCATGAGTCGTTGTTACACTCTTCTTCGGATTTCTTGGATGACGTTCTCTTCCAGACTTTGCTTTTGAGATGTATTTAGAGTATTTAGGTTTGTTATATTTAAGGAACATCGGATCTCACGGGCGTAAATGTTTGCTTTACATTTTACAGTATTTTACATTCCTGTTCCTACCTGCTACTGTACTGTATAGCATATCATTTTTTTTCTAGTTTTCTACCTGCTATTGCTCTTCCTGTACAACATGTTATACCATTTCTATTCCTACCTTCTACCGTACCGTACAACATGTTATATTATTCATGTTTCTATTTGCTACTGTTCTTCTTGTATAACATGTTATACTGTTCCTGTTTCTACCTGTTACTGTTCCACATGCATTCTACTGTTTGTCATGTATTGCACATTTTATATTATATAGCTTTAATCATGTCTCCCTTTTTTATATAGGACATTTAGAGGACTACAACCATAGAGCCGTTTGATTTGACACTATAACTGGACACCCTAGAAAACTTAAACTCGTCATGTCGGGGAGCTTGGAGCTAGCGCGGTGGGCAGCACGACCATCTTCAACAGCAGAACATGTCTTCCCCAGCAAAACCATTCATTTTCCTAGAAATTAAACAACAATCCATAGGATT
>NW_018165294.1:232622-233848 GCF_001263595.1 Phalaenopsis equestris
CTTCGGTGTGCCTTTATCATCAACACCGTACGCCCCACAACGACTACTTGCGACCTTGCTTGATGGTTTCACGTATAGCAAAAGGCTATACGTGGACACTTATGCATCAGACATAAGCATCGAAAATCGAACCAAGAAGCAAGGAAAAGAAAAGAACAAAAATAGGGTGAGAGAGAGGAGAAGACAATCCACCTAACACGATTCCTGAAAGGAGGTGGGTTGTTTCTCGATATCAAAGAAAATCAGAATACATGTCAAAGCAGTTAAACCTCTCACCACGTGGTGCAGAGGTGTGTAGTGATGTAGCATCTGATATAATGTAGGAGGCGAAGTGGGTGAAGTGGTGAAGCGGTGAAGTTAAAATAATAATGAGAAGTCGAGATATATATGAGAAAGCCAAATTAAAAAAAAAAAAACAAAGAAGCAACATGCCCAAGTAAGTAAAAAGAAGGGGAAAACCCGATCGAGAAAAATCGGGCAGCATAACGACATAAAAATGGATTTTTCACACCTGCAATTTACACAACTATGAAAGTACACAAGCATATGAATGAAGACATCTAGTGTTTCCATCAATCCCAAGCATATATGTAGCATAGATAAAAAGAAGAGTGAAGAAATTTTGTAAAATGAGAATATGAGCAATGTGAGCCAACTTCTACAAGTGTACAAGCGCAAATTTCATACTTAAGCAGGTATAAATATGGTGTAACTTCACAAGTGCAAAAATGTTCGTTTTGACAAGTATAGATTGATAGACACCTCTTTTGTGCATGAGAAGAGGTGGAGAGTGTGCAAAAATAAAACTTAGGTGTTACGCATATGAATGACTATATAAATGCGTAAGAAATAAACACATAATATTTTTCATGAGTGTTTCAAGTAGAGTCATTCTCAAATCCGAAAATTCCATATGATGAAGGCTTCCAAACAAAGCCACACAAAGCGTTAGCTTGCACATAAGAAGGGCTCCAAAAATCAAAGTGTGAGATACATAACTTGCACATGAGAAAAGCTTCAAAAAGTCATGTGTAAAACCAACCCTTGGTCTACCAAAATACTTTAAAAGCTAAAAGGAAATCTCATATTTTCACATGTAAGGGAAGACTCCCAATGCCATGAATAAATCCCAATACTTTAGCACATGAAAGGTATTCCAAATGTCATGAACACACTTCACATTTTGACATAGAAAGAGGACTTCATAAGCTATACAGATCTTCTTT
>NW_018165294.1:234409-252695 GCF_001263595.1 Phalaenopsis equestris
AAGAAGCACCATGAGAATTAAAAATGAGGAGAAAAGAGAGGGGAAGAAGTTACCCCTTGAGGCAGAACCAAAGAAAATACAAGAATAAGCCCCACAAAATTTCAGCAGCACCTCGCCCTTCCTCTGAAAATTTCGGCCCTCCTCCTTCAAGCTTTACCCAAGAGAAGGCAAGGCCTTCCCAATGCCTCAAATACGAACACACAGAATAAAGAAACAAGAAGCAAAAATGGCAGCACCTCCCCCACTCAAAATAAAATTCGGCTAACCCTTAAACTCTTCCCCAAGTGGGTTTTTATAGCAAAAGGGGGAGAGGAAGGAGTCACCTGCACTCACCTGGACGGTGCCAAGCCGAGAGAAGCGACAAGAGTCGCGCGGGGGGGAAGATGACGACAGCGAGATGACGACAGCGACGTAGCTTTGTCGCAGAGGAGCAGCTCGCGTGGCACGGCGTGGAAGAAGACGACAAGAATCGCAGAGGCGTGGGAGGGGAAAGCCGGAGCGCGACTGGAGTAGGTGAAGGCAGAGCCAAGAAAAGGAAAACCACAGCTCGGGGAGACTGGCACGGCTTCGGGAAGGAAGGCCGCGGGCAGAAAGTGTCGGGCAAGGACGAATGAGAAGTCAACTTTCTTTTGCGTGGAGGAGGAGCTCGGTTCGCTCGAGACTGAGAAAGGGAAAGGTCAAGCACGCGAACGGGAGAAGGAAGGGAGGCAGGGCTCGGGTGCATGAGTTTAGGGATTTAGGGCTTAAAGAGAAAAAGAAATATTTGGCTTATATAAATTAATATATATATATATATACCAATTCATATGCGATTTATTCACGCGCGGCGACGTAACAAAATGGGTGTCCTCCTCAGGCAAAATCGACGTTCCGGACGTGCCGTTGCAGCCCGTTTTGTCATCTGGGGTCGCTCAGACTACGTCGCCGAAAATCGGATAAAAAACGCGTTAAAATTCAAATTTCACAAAATTTCGTCCCGCGATCGATAATTTCAAAGAACTTATTCGAGTCTTCGACATGTAACATTGCAAATTTCAAAGAGTTTATTCGAGTCTTCGACAGGTAACATTGCAAGCGATGTGAATTGTGGAGATCAGATGTGTTGACTCTCCGAATTGCGAAGTTTGTACGTGTGGGATTGCGAATTGTGCAGAAGGCCTCCCTAAGGCTTAAAAGGTCCTATAAGAATTTCTTTTGGGTTTCCTCATGCCGGTTTCACCCTTCTAAGTGCTAGAAGTTGACACCACACATGCGAAACCACAAAAGAGTACAGAAGTGGGTTGAATTTCTAAAACGAGACGGGTCCCATTTCTAAGGTTCTAAGATAGTCAAAGGGAGATCCCTAAGGCTAGATCCTAAATCCTAAGAGGACTAGACCTCACCAAAAATGAGTTCAACAAAGGGTGAGTTAAAGTGAACTACGATTACATTTTATTCCTTTAGGATATCAAATACAATTAGTTGGTTTGAAAGTATTAAAATTGTAAATTTGAGCAAGATTTTTGCGGTATCCTTTGATGCCTTAAGAGTTGGCAATTGGTCGACTCCTTAAGCTAGGACTCTTCGGTAACATTTTTTTTTTTATTTTGGTGAGAAGCTAAATTAAGCTCACCAAAGATTCACTATGTATGATTGAGAATTACATGTCATAGTACAGAATTTGCACTTTTGGCGACATTCTCTCCATTCTCTAGAGTTTGTGCTCTTCTTAAATGATAATTCTCTCAAGCAGCTTTACTTTCAAAAGAGACGAAGCTCACGACATGATAAGAGGGTGCAATTTATTGAAGAGTACAACTTTGTTCTCAAAGACAAGGCTAGGATAAAGAGAAAAGCTATTGGTGCCCTTTCCAAGGTTTCATCACTATTACGCACAATGAGTGTGAAGTCATTCGAGTTTGAAAAAGTAATCTTAGTCCCATCTATCAAAATTTGAGCTAGATTTGCATCTTTAAATAAACAACCATCTATTCCCGACTTGAGGTTTGACATTTGGCGCAATGCCTCTTGCCACTTGTGATTTATCTCCGCCTCGCTTCACTTAAGGCATCAATCCCGAATTCTATGTTGATGCTTACATCGCTATTAACTTTCCCGCTAACATTTGCATGTCATTGTGCAGATATTGGACGGGTGGTTCATTTGCTCTTTTGATGATATTGTCCAATGATGCTTGGTTTCCTGGAGAAAAAATTCATCACTTGAGTATTATTTGTGGCTGATACATGTAGATTTACAATAGATTTATCTCAGTTATAAATTATCCATCCTCTGTCATTATTGAGCACATAAACTCTTCTTCATTTGAATTCTCTTCAACCCTCAAGTTATTGACTGAAGGTCACTTTTTTTCATAATTTATTTATTTTTAATTGAATTTTTATTCCCAAGTGAAAGTCTCCATCTTAATCATTGGTTGTACAACTTGGTCCATTTCCAAGTCGCATCTAGGACTCAGGTTTTAAATGTCCTACATCATTGACATTTGGAATTACTTCTAGAGATTGGATGGGAAGAAAGAGTGAAGAGAATATCATGAGTGACTAGGGTTTTGCTCAGGATAAGGAAGAGGAATATCTTATGCAAGATCTAGATAACAACACTTCAACTTTGATTAGCTTCATAATATGTAGCTTTCAAGTGCAGTGGGCATTTTTGCTTGGACCTACCATAAAGTTTCTGATCTTCCTGGTAAATTAAAAGGTCGCAACTGGTCTATATGAAAAGCTTGGTTAATACAGCTGATTTACCCTCAGTTCTTAGTTCTGTATAATGAGTTAATGTCTGAAATTCATTTCTGCTGTTGTTTACTTTTATGACTAAATCTGATATGTCTTGTTCAGCTGAGAAAGCAGGCGCTTGCTTCTCTACATAGTGGTCTTCAGAATAACCAAGGGATTCCCATCGCGCATGTTGAAAAATGGCTGGCTATGGAGGTATCATCATTGCTTTCTTGCTTTTTATGGCTTCCATGTTGACATTGTCTTCCATGTGACTCTTTTCCCTTTTTCTTCCTAGGGGGAGGATGTTGAGGGTCTTCTAGAATATCATGGATTCTCAATAAAAAAATATGAAGAGGCATACATGGTGAAAGAAGGCCCCTTTCTCAGCACTGATGTTGATTTCCCCACAAGATGTGCGCAACTTGTTCAGCATAAGAGATCAGAAAAGATAGTCGATGATGTCAGAACTGCTTCAATCCTTGAAGAGCTTTATGTGGAAAGGGAATGCGGAGATAATATTGTAGATATATTCGACCATGAAAACTCTGTCAACGCTGAAAGTCACGCAACTGCTTATGATGAAAAGATGCTGGATAACAATATTTGTTATTCTCCTAAAGTTCTAACTAAACCTTCTAGTTTGTTTGAAGAGCGACTTCCATTTATTGAAAATAGAGGAATTGAAATGAAAACGGAAGAAATGCCTGCCATGAGGACAACATTTATGCCTCCGGTTGAGAATGTTGGTAAATATGGCCAACAATATGATAATCAACAAATAATACATCGTTATGATGAGACTTTCTTTAATGAAGTGACATTGCAAGTTCTTGAGAGTAGTAAAATCCAACCACCTGTTCATCAAAGTTCCAGTTCTTCCATGATAGATAGAAATTCAACATCTAAAATGTCTGAAAGTGAAGAGCTTGAGAGTGAAACTCTGCTTCCCTTGTTTGATCAAGAGGAAGCTAAAAAGAAAACACTGAAACTGATCTTAAGGTCAATTATTATTTAAATGTATCTTTATTTTACGTTTTTGTCAAATTTGTTCCATTTAATGCTAATTACTTACTAATCATCAGGAAATGGAAGAAGCGGGCAGCCATGAGGAGAGCAAACAGGGAACTGAAAGAATTTCTGGCTAGTGAAGCACTGAGCTCACTATCATTAGGACCACCTATTGGTCAAATTCAATATGTGAGTTATTATTTGAAGTCTTGCTAGATTTATTTTCCTTTTTATTATTTATTAACAATCCTTTCTAACTAATTCTATTCTATTTGAATAAAGCAACAATCTAGGTCCTATAAACTTCCTGACATTGACGCTATTTCAAATGCTAGACATGGAAAAATAGTCAATTCATGGTCAAGGTTGAACATATCTGATTTGGTTGCACCAATTATGGTTGCAAGAAACCCTAGCATCAGATTTATTTGTTGGAAGTTGATCCTTTTGGTGCAACCGAGTGATCCCGATAACCAAACCCATCAATTAGCTTTAGATTGGTTGTTCTTTAAGCTATTAGGTAAAGAACATGATGCTGAGTTGGTGGTATGCTCATCAGGTTTATCAATATGGAAGAAATGGAGCGATCCCTATGGAAGTTCTCCCCAAACTTGTTGCTTGTCTATCATCAGAGAAAAGATTCTTGATGGCAGCCATACAATTGAAGGGGATGTCCTTCATGGTGCAAGTTGCTTGGCTTATCTTGTCTCAGAGACCATTCCATGGGAAATTCAGAGAGCTCGGCTTCAAAACGTTTTGGTGTCTGTACCAGCTGGATCTAGCTTACCACTTTTAATATTGAGTACTGATTCACCTAAAGGAGAGTATGCAGAAAGATCAGTTAATATCACGAGAAGACTATCCCTTCAAGATGAAAAGGAGATGAGGATATCCTCTTCTTTTGTAACGTTTCTTTCTGACAGCAGTTTAAAAAATTTGCCTGGCTTCTTTGATGATAACCAGTTGAGAGCGGGTTTGCAGTGGTTGGCAAATAATGTCCCGACTCTGCCTTCACTTTGTCTTGTCAAAACTCGTGAAGTGGTCCTAAATTACTTGAAACGATGCATGGAAGTCACTGCAAATCACAAAGGATTTGACATTGCCCCAAATGATTGCATAGATGGATTTAATAAAGCCTTGGATAAGTCAGCGGAGGAAATCATGGTTACAGCATCCATGAATCCAACTCAGTGGCCAGCTCCAGAAATTGATCTTCTAGACAACTCTAGCAATGAGGGAAGGATGGCAGGCCTATACCTTCCAAGCACAAGCTGGAATTCGCCCACAAGAATTGATCAAATCATTAGAGCTATTAAATCCTGCAAACTTCCAAGTTTTCCTGACACAGCCTGGCTGAAGCACGAGTCGCTCACTGGTGTGCAGCTCAAGCAGCAAAAGTTGGCTCTTGAAGAAATCTTGATGAACTACCTGCATGAATCAAACAAATTGTTAAACGCCGATCTAGCCGTCCGTGAGGCAGGCGTAATGCTACAGAAGTGTGTAGGTCTCCAGCATTGTGGATCTGGTTACTGCCTTATTCCAAGATGGAATTTGATTTTCCAGAGAATTTACTCTTGGCAATTAAATAAACTAACTGCTCCGGGAATCTCCAATGTTTACATAATGGATAACAAGGATAATCTTCTCACAAATGATGCACTTGACTCTGGAGTAGAGCAATCATCATTTCTTTATTTTCCTACTGATGTTTCTCTGGATGAATTGGTGGAGAAAATTTGCAGTAATCCCTTTGAAGAACGGCGCATCGTTGTTAGGCCGATGCCTCCTAGAAGCACCGGTGGAGGCGGCGATGATGTGAAAGCCCACGAGGACGAAGATGGTGACAGTGCAGAGGCTGGAATGAGTAGCCGAAACCATGATGATCTCCGATGCAGCTCTTCTTATGAGCTCGTTCCAGAGCTCATGGATACAAATAAACAGATTGTGGATCTACCAGTTTTTAGGAATGATAGGCTAGCCACGTTACTAAAGCGTTGTAACAGAGTGCAAGACATGATAGACCAGAAGCTGGCTATCTATTTTTGAAAATTTTGAGCTCCTATCTATTTCTTTCTTTTTTTCTTTCATCTTGCGATACATTCCTTCTGTTTATCTATTTTGTATTTAAATCCTATTTGTTGATGTTTATTTTGATAAAAATATTAATCTTTTTATGATATTAAATATACCACTCCTCCCATTGAACGACTTAATAGTTCTGTTTAACCCCCAAGAACACTACCACCTTCTTGGCCCCTACTAAAACTGAATGCTTTGCCTTCCTTGAAGCCTCTTCTTAAGAATCAAACACACTTGAGCGTCTAACCTCAGGCTTGGGACAAAGATTCGGTCAGGTTCTAACATTATTTTTTATCAGGTTCATAAATTATTGACGGGTAATATTTTTAACATATATAACTGATGAATCTACATGTTTTTTCCGATTGGAATGCTGTATCTCTAAAAATGAAAAAAAATTGTAGAGTGCAGAAGTTTCAAGATTACTTATTTATTCTTGATTTACAGATAAATTGTAGTGGTAATAATAATTATTGAGAAATTTATGTAATTATCCTTGAAAATTCATATGTATATATATATATTTTTTATCAAAATATCAATAGTTTGATTGTGGCACGTCTAAATAAATCGGTTCGGTGGTTAAAAAAAATCATTTGAGTGGTTAAATTTTAAATATTAATGTTTCAGATGCTGCTGTATAATTATACCTAAAAGTTCTTTTGATTTTCATGTGTACCGAATAAAAACCATGAAACGTATGTCAATTTTTAAACGTTTTTTTAACAAAAAATAATTAGGAAATCAGGGCTATTTAAATTCTAATAATAATAATAATAATAATAATAATAATAATAATAATAATGACAAAAATGCTCTCAAAGAATTGAACGACTGAGATGGAGTTTCCGGTGATTGAGGTTCTGCGTCGAAGTGCGAGATGAAGACTGAATTGGCGGTTGATTGCATATCAAAATCAAGTGACTATGATTAATCGAGCGACCTCGTCTGGAGTCGGTTTGGCGGTAATATTGGTCGACTAGAATCCTCCACGGAATTGATCTGATTATCGGTCGACAGAACCAATCGACATTAAAATAGCGGTCGATCGACAATCATTTTATTTCCTTTTATAATGATGTATATTTTATTTGACAAGGAGTAAAATTTAAGCTTAACTTGTTAAAAACAAGTCAAACTTAGAAGAGGGATGAAATGAATGCGAAATATAGGACAATCCAAAAATTGGAGTGGGTCAATTTTACATTGAACTTACTTCAATCAATTTTGCTCATTGTTCCTAACCTACCACCCAATTGGGCGTCCCACTACTTTAGATTTATAGATTCTAGATCCACTCTGTGTAAGTGTGATTAAACAAACGACTCTAGAATTGTTGAGTTAGCTGATTATACTTGCTCAAGGAAGAAATGAGCAAAGTATGTCAGCGAAAGAACAGAAGTCACGACCTACCATGGACACAGACATACTACCGATGCATGAAGATAAAACCACATGATCAAATATCAAGACAAAAATTAGTCCCCAGCGGAGTCACCATAATAAATCTGTTGGTTTTTTTAAAAATAATTTAATTTAATATATATATATATAAATATAATTTTGGAAAAGGGAAATTTAAAATTTGAAAAATGAAATCGAACAAATATCATATATTCAATGGTTTAAATAACTAGGCACCATATTACAAGTATTATATTATCTCGAAAAATGAGAATATCACTCAATAATAGTCCTAATTATTCAAATTAAAAAATTTAAGATATTTATTTGGTCTGCGAAATTTCTAATAGATCATTCCCCTACATAATCTGAAGATTATATAAAATTTTGATTATCTGGGTTACTAATTTTTCTATAGGCGCAAGTTTCTATAGTTAATTATATCTTAAGCGACCGAAATCACTTAAGAAAACTTTCGATTAAAATTCTGATTTTGTCTTTAAGAATTCAAAGTTTAGTTTTCAGGACTGATCATAGAAAAATCAACTAGAAAGACTCAATGTGGAATAGTAACTTCTGGAATCCAAAGGAGCGATGGGTGGAGGATGTCACAGATACTGAGAAGACCTATGTGACTTCTCAAACTATCATATGATTTTATTTTGCATTTTGGAAGCAATGTTATTTAACATTTTAGTTCTGCAACTTATTTAGAATTTTAGGACTTATATTTGCATGACATACAATTATGCAAACGACCTAAGAAGACGGAAGGATTTATGTCTTACCTAATAACGATCTCAAGATCCTGAAAAGAGTTAGAATTTATATCGCTTGACATACAATCATGTGAAAGTCTAAAAGATAGTGTGAAGATTTATGTCGTGCTAAATGAACAACCTCAAAATCCTAAAGGTTCATATTGATTAAGTCTATAGAAAGTTTAGTTGAAATTTATTCCTCGCTTCACATTTTGCCTTCACTTGATCGCCTTAAAGGTTGACAGCTGCTCGTTCACATCCTCACCTAATTCCATGAAAAGAAAAGGGAAGAGAAAATCATGTATCGGAAGGCTTATCATAGGTTTTTTGTTGTTTATTTGTTGTAATCTTGTGAAGTGTATTTTGAATTGATTGTTATTATTATTAAAGTGATTAAAAAGAGAAATTTTATTTTATGTTAAGCGACGCCGGTCAAGATCCCATGATTCCGTTGTCTCGACACCGTAGTTAGTTTTGAATTTACTTAATGAACAACTTCCTTAGACCGGAGAATTCTTGTTAACAACTATATGTTATCTCATCAAGAAATCCTCATAAATCCAAAGGGTGAATTATTATTATTACGTTTTTATTTTATTTTATTATTTTTATTTTGTTGATTAATTATCAATTGGATTTGAATCTTATAAATTTTAATGTTTCAATATTTATATAAGGAATTGAAAGGCGAGGAAAGATTTTAAAATAAAAGTCGAGTGGTTTTGGATAGATTTCACCAACGTGAGGTTTGATGTCATCTATTTCGTCTACCTCAGAGTAGCTTTTGCGATCACCTAATGTCTCGACCACGACCACGTTTACCTCGTAAAGACAAAGAAAAATTTGAATGAGAATTTGAAAACAAAATTGAGTGTCAAGTAATCATACACACATAAATGCCATAATAATAAATAAAAAATGGAAGTGACTTTGCATATGATGTGATATGAGATATATTTTGAAACTCTTGAACGAACTCATGAGATGTGGAGACAGTTACTCGGAAAGGTGGGTATGTTGTGGAGGGTGTGGCCTGACAGATGGGTGTGCCGTGGAGGCAATGAACCAGAAGAGTGGGCATGCAATGAAGACAATGACCCGACAGATGGGTGTACCGTGGAGACAGTTACCCAAAAGTATTGACATGCCTTGGGGACAGCAGACCGACAGATGGATGTGTCATGGAGGCTGTAACTTGGAGGAGTGGGCGTACCATGAAGGCACCGACTCGAAAGATGGGTGCGCCGTGGAGGCAGTAACTTGGAGGAGTGGGCGTACCATGAAGGCACCGACCTGAAAGATGGGTGCGCCGTGGAGGCAGTGATATGAAGGAGCGGGCGTGTCATGGAAGCAGAGAACCGAAAGAAGGGTGTGTCGTGGAGGCAGTGACCCAGAGGAATGGACGTATTGTGGACGCAAATGCCCAAAAGATGGGTGTGTTGTGGAGATAGTGATATGGAAGAGTGGGTGTGTTGTAGCGGCAGAGGCCCAAAAGATGGGTGTGTCGGGATGTAGTGACTCAAAGGAGTGGGCAAGTCATGGAGGCAGAGGCCTGAATGATGGTTGTGTTGTGGAGGCAGTGACCTGAAGGAGTGGGCTTGCCGTGGACGTAGAGGCTCGAAAGATGGGTATGTCGTAGAGGCAAAGGCAGAAAAGATCAGTGTGTCGTGGAGGCAATGACTCGAAGAAATGGGTGTTCAGTGGAGGTAGAGGTTGAAAGATGAGTGTGTCGTGGAGGCAATGACCCGAAAGGGTGATGATCCTCACTGGGGAGAGTCATACAAGTGGGATGAGTGTATAACTGGACTCTCAAAATGCAACTAAAGCATGTGATAAAGATTACACAAGATGTCATACAAGACATATAGCATAAGAAAAGTATCATGCTCGGTTGCCTAGGGTTTATGATGCTATTAAGAAGAATTATACCTTACCCCAACAATGACCAAACATAAATGCAAATGACAAGCACATAAAAAGTATAGTGAACAATGCAAGCAAGTAATCAGACACTAATACACACACATAACATGCACTATACAAGTGATTGGTCGACCGAGCTGGAGTGGTCGGTCATACCTAAGTGCTTGGATGACTAGGCCGGGGTGGCCAGTCAAACCAAAGTGCAATGCCGATCAAACCGGAGCGGCCAGTTGAGGCAGAAAGTGATGCTGACCAGGCCGGGGCAGCCGGTCGAGGCAAAAGTGATGCAAACTAGGCCGAGGTACCCGATTGAGGCACAAGGTGGTGTCGATCGAGTGTAAACGACCGATCGAGGTAGAAGGGATGTCAACTGGGCCGAGGTAGCCAGTCGAGGCAAAAGTGGTAATGATCGGGTCGGGGTGGCTGGTAGGGGAAACAAGTGGTGCCGACTAGGCTGGGGCAACCAGTCGAGCAAGAGTGATGCTGATCAGGTCAGAACAACCGATCAAGGAAAAAGTGGTGTCGATTTGGTCGGGGCGGCTGGTTGACTCGACCCGCAATTACATGATTATTTAATTTTCGAAGGATGACCAAACACTTGACTCAATATATCTTAATGGCTAGTGCACAAAATGATATGTTATAAAATTTAAGAATTTGATGTGCACACTAGGGGTACTACGCAAGTATATATATCGTTTCAAGTAATATAGAATTTTCGTTACAAACCCTAGTATTGATCCCATAAGGAAATAATAACTTTATATAATGACTTATAAAATTCCTACATAAAAAAGTAGATACTTATCAAGGAAAAAGAAGTAATTACTACTAATAAGTGCAGTTTAAAAACTAAATTAAAAATGTTAAGTGTTTCTAAGACAGTTAAGTGTAGAAAAGTTTCAAATTATGTGAAGAATCTTCCTCCTTATAATGAGTTTATAATCAGTGTAGGAATCAAATGTTTAAAGATTAAAATGTAGTTTTGTGCCAAATAGGAGCATACTTATTCTTTACTCTATTTCCGAGTGCATAAATAACATTGACTAATCTAAAATAAGTTCCTAATTGATATGATTATGCTAAGTAGAATCTAGTCTCTCACTTTTAGATTACCTATTGTGCCCTCTCTATAAGACTAACGAGGCCTTAGGTTCCGAACTAAAGACCATATTGATAAAGATTCTAGCCTGTCACCATAGAATCACCAATTCTACGCCCATCAAAACTTATCTCCCTATTTATTTGAACTGCACTATGAACTACTTTTCCTTCACCAATAATACAGTGTGATTCTTACTAGTTAAAAAATACATAATAAATTTTAACATACCAATTGACCAGATCGAATATGTAAATGAAGCATGAAGTAATGAATCATCACAATTATGAAATAAGAGAATTCTAAACAATTCTAATCCTACACAAGATTAATTCTCATTACAAGGAGAAAGATAAGAAATCTACTCAGACTTTATGGGGATAACAGAACAAAACATGATTTATATTAAAAATTAAGTTGAACAAACTTAACCAAAAGCACAAAATACTTATCTTGAACTCTTTTCCAAAGCAAATTCTTTGAAGTTTCGTTGATGAATCTTCAACTCTCCTTACAAGTTTACTCTAAAATACAAAAAACAAAAACTCACACACCCAGACTCATGACTCTCTCCAAAAATTCACGCAAATACTAGACACCGATGATCTTCTCAACTTTCCACTCACTTTTTCGGCCAGCCAATGACTTTATTAAATAGAGCTCTCAAAAGAACCAAAAGTCACTTCAAGCACCTCTTCAAAATTCGTCCAAATTCAGTGCACAAAGTCAAAAATTGTCCTTGGCGCCTAGGCGCCACCATTCTAGAAGATGCACATAACTGACTAGAGCCTAGGCGCCAGATCTTGGCGCCATAACACTAGAGCTTCTTGCAGTCTGGAGCTTAGGCGCCAAGAGCTGGTGTCTAGGCGTAAGTTTATAATTTTAGCTCCTTGCTCTATTTTGCTCTATTTTCACTCCCTTTTCTCCAAAATTTCATTTCTTGTACCTAAAACAAAAAACATGCAAAATACATTCTATTAAAGTACAATATCATTAAAATGAGCATAAAATACATATAGAAAATTAGCATATTTTAAGGTGTATCACCAACCAAGCCCTCTTGAAGCCAAAATGGAGCCTATAAATACCCCCCATTTCCCTCCATTCAAGCATTTTGAAACTCCTGTCATTCAATCCCAATCCACTATCCAAACCACTAGCATCTTCCCTTTCCAATCCTAACTCATTCCAAAGCCATTACTCCACTCATTTTACTTAGCTGAAACTAAGATATTCCCAATTCTCATTATCCAGCCACCAATTTTCAAATCCATAGCTTCCATAAGCTTCACCACACCACCAAACCAACTCCTCAAATGATTTCCCACAACTTTCAACCAAACCGAGCCATCTTTTGCTTGAAATCATACAAGAAGTCTATGCAGCTCGTAATTGAAATGAGAGGAGTGTTTGTGAGGATCAATCGATTATTCCAGTTCAATCAAACTCTTGGTTCAGCTATGCAACTAAGGTATATTTAAAAATTTAGAATCATGGCTCTTGGTAGTGGTCCTTTATGAAAGAAGCATTGGTTTCACATAAATTTGACCATAGGATAAAACACATGGAGAAAGTGGATAATACGTAGATATCCTTTTGGCTTGGAAAGATCATAGAATTGTAGGTATGATCACATGAATAATGTGTTTTTTACTTTGACAGGTTGAGTTCACTATCCTATTTAGGACAATGAACAAATGTTGTTCATTGTATTCTATTTGTTTTCAATGTCAGAGATGGAGTCGAATGACCATGGAACACCCTAATGCATACTAGACCACTCCACTCATCAATAATGATTACCTGACAAATCGAGAGGCTATATGTATAAGTGAAGCAATCATAGTGTGCTACGTGGAGATGGCGAACTTCGTAAAGCTGAGGTGACATGCTGACTTTGTAAATCTTTAATAAATAATTAAATAAATTATGTCATCATTTAGAAATTCCAATAATCATTAAAAATTGAAATAAAATTAGGAAATAAAATTAGGATAATAAAACAAAAAAAAAAAATGGAAGATCGGTAAACAATGAGAAATTGTGGAATGAAAATTGGAAAATAATAATGAATGTAATTTAAAAAATTAAATAAAAATATTAAAATAGATAAAAATTTATGAAAATCAAACAAGAATCAAAATCAAATGAATTTTTTACAGTAAATACTACCTAGCAAGATTAACTCTCTGTAACTTTTTCAAGAACAAAAAATGATAATATGCCATGAAATTTTAATTTCACAAACAAAGCAAAAATAAATAATCAAATAAATAAAATCATTAAATAAAAAAGAAAATAAATATTGAACTCATGCAAATAAGACTAAGAATATGTTTTTACTAACTGAAATAAATAAATCAACAATTTATGTAAGATAACTCATATTACTGTTTGTTTGGGGCTTATACATGCAATTTAGTATTTACATTAATATCGTGATATTTCAAAACTCTACTAAAACAATAAAACACACTTTTGAAATCATGTAATTACATATAAGTGATTAATTGGAACCAAATCATTAAAATGAAACATAACTTGAACCAACCAATTCAACATAAAATCCAATGAATTCAAAATTTGACAAAACTAACAATTTAAGCTTGTCTTCTTACCAATACTTGCTTCACTGGAGTATATTTGGGTTTATTCTATGCTGTCATTTCTGGGGAGGATTCTCTATTCCTTTTTATTATTATGAATGAGAATAAATTCTATTTTCTATTTGCTCCATACTTTATGGTTGGACTGTAGTCCCTGCCATTTTAATTCCCTGCTGCCATCTTTTTTTAGTCCGGCTGCTGCTACTTATGCTTACGTGCATAATTCTCCCCACCTGAGAATCTATTTAACAAGTATTCTTACTACGTTTGATTTAATAACGATTATTGCCTTATAATTCTTACCTCATCAGTATCAAGTGAAAATATTCTTACGCATCAGTTTGATGGCTGTCGATCGACGGTGATGGTGAGTTGCAACTCCTTCTCAAGACCTCAGACACTCTTTAGGCTTAAGCTCTCCCCTCATGAGAGGGGAGAGACTCTATTTATAGTGTTCTGGGTGCAATTAATGCAGTAATATGAACTATTTTGATCATATGGTTCAGAGAGCTTCTCATGATCGGATGAAGTTTGATGGACATTTGGGTGTCTTAACAATGTCGGAATTGAGCAATCTTGGCTTTGTTGGATTTGTCTTGTTGAGACACTTGATTCAACTATAAATTTGCTAAATTTGACATTCGTTTGACCTTTCAAATGTATCCGAAAGTCTTTCAAGAATGATTTAATCACTTAATCTGGTTGATTTGACTCTAATTGGAAATCTTTCAAGAATGATTTAATCACTTAATCTGGGTTATTTGACTCTAATTGGCTAACTTTGATATCATTAGGTTCTTCTCATCGATTTCATTGATTTGATTATAAATTTTTTGAAATCGAAGTTCTGAATGGCTATTCATCAAGATTTAAATTTTTTTTGATTTGATATTTTTTTATTCAAAATATCATCTCGATATTCCTCTCAAAAGATAGAAAATTTATTGACGATTTATCAAGTTCTACTTCAACAATGCCATTCCATCTCTTTCATCACTATTATTCAAAATATCATCTCGATATTCCTCTCAAAAGAAAGAAAATTTATTGACGATTTATCAAGTGCTACTTCAACAATGCCATTCCATCTTTTCATCACTACTTACTACAGTAATTTCAGTTGAGTTAAACCTAAAAGATAACATTAAATATTCGCAGTAATCCCAAGTAGCCAGGTAAGCAAGCCTAAGAAGGAAACCTAGCCAAAAACGTTCCGGCTCAAATCCAGGGCACGCATAATGATGGCCGTGGGATCCATTAAACCGGTCTGGAGCCGACACCCTCCTCCGGGCACTATATGGCACGCCATCCACGTTGCCTCCCAACAGCTAAACATATGCTCCGAGGGGCCGACGCGTTGCCTCCTGGCGTCTACGCTGTCTTTAATAGCCGCCACCAGCGCGCCGCACCGGCGCATGCGCGGGACCCTCGGTGCGCTGCCACGCACGCAGACGCACTTGCGTCGAGCAGTGCGCATGAATGAAAACCGGCATGCACGCCTACGGGGCCCAGAAACATCAACTCGACACCAGAGAATTACTGAATGCTTATATCCATTTGAAGCTGGTCATGATTATTATATTCTCAATAAAATATAGTGTACAAGATGTGTACCTGCGTCGCTGTACTGTTTTGTGGTGATAGTGCTTTATTTGGGTGTATGTCACTGATGAGTGAAGAAAAATTTCTTCCCTTTTTTAATGTAGTTTATTTGGGTGTATGTCACTGATGAGTGAAGAAAATTTTCTTCCCTTTTTTAATGTAGTTTTTTTTTTTTATTAAGTGGGCTTTAAAATTATTGAATTTATTTTAAGATGAATAAATTATAAAAAATATATATAATAGTAATAATCTAAAAAAAGATCTTACATTTTCAAAATCTATTTTAGCAAATTTATGATTTTATGTCTTAGATATGATTTTATTCAATCATTAGGCTTGTCGTTAGTTTGTGAGGTTGTCTTTAATATCTCATTAGTCGAGTTTGAAGACCTATGGTTTAAAGTTGAGATATTCTGGCACATTAAGTGAGCCTTTTTTTTTATTATTATTATGTTAAATAATATTAGAATTCAATATGTTCATGTAACGTGTGAGAAATGTTTGTAAATCATGAAAATATGAGAGACTTGCATTTGATTAGCCCAAGAATTTTAGCCATATATGTAGTTATGGTTTCTTCAATGGAAAACATCACATGATATTGCTAAGATAATGTGGATGAGGGTCAAATAAATTAGATGGACTAAATTCATTGTTGCCACCCAGATATTTTGGATGATACTTTGGTACCAAGGACATCGGTAATTTTCTTCAATTATATTGGAACCAAATGTAGGTGAGGAGGGATAAAGTGGACAGACAAGCAACTATATAATAAAAATAATCTCAAAATGATGTCACTAAAGACATCAATGTCACTATACAACATCAACACAAGTAGCTCAAATTAGTATTATAAGCTATGAGCAATTTCATATAGTTTGTAGCACTATTTTTGGGAAAAAAACTATAATATTTGATAAGGATACACAATCAGCAATGCCAAAAGTAGAACCCCATTGGAGAAAAGAATAAGAGAATAGGGGAAACATAACTATAAAATAAGAGTGAAAACTACAAAAACATCATAACATGAAAGTCTTATTTACCACCCCTAGTTGTGAAAGGGCACTCAAGTGGGAGTAGAAAGTAAGAGAATAAAGAAAAAAATTCAATTGAGCGTGAAGTATCCCGATGTTAGGAGATGAATTACTCATCTGTGACAAAAGAAAAAAAAAATCCAAAGAATATATAATAATTTATTCTATCAATCAGCAAGAAATCAAAAAAAAAAAAAAATCAATGTAGTTTTTCCAACATGAAATGTTAGATCTCACATCTCAATATTTTTTGTGAAGAAGAGTATCATAGCAACCAATATGGTTGTCAACTCTCTTGTCATTTAATAGTATCAAACACTATCATTAAATCATTGATATTATTTATGAACTTAACAGACATCAGGTCAAAGCAAGAAAGAAGTTGCAAAAGACAAGCATTGAGTTAGAAGATTAAAAGTAGATTAAATTTCAAAAAATAAGTAATTTATAACTCAAAATGAGTGAAAAAAGCACGTGTTGAACTTTAATATTGTGATCAATAGTACATAACCCACCCACCACACACAATCAAATTAATAAAAAACTAGTATCTTCAAGCATATTATTTAAAAAATATATAAAAATGTTAATCTACTTTAATAATATTATAATATAAAGTATGTAAGAATTTCTTAAAAGCTATAACAGAGTTACCATTCAAAGCAAATTTAATCCTTAGCTTCAAGGGAAACAAGAATAGCAACAAAAGTGTTAGCATAAGAAAATGACATTAGGAGTTATTAATTCCCAACTAAAATTATTAATGTGGACACTAAGAGTTATAGTGGAATAGAAAAGAGGAAAGAACACTAATCCAAATTGCTCCTCTAAAATTTGAGCATGGAATTAAGGGTCCCAATCTAATTTTGATTTGCAGCCATTCAAAATAACATAAGCAAGTTTAGATTTCAGAGTGAAAGCAATCACTTATAACTTTTTGCAGTAAGAAGAATCCTCATAGCAGCAAGATTTAAAAAATAATTCTTCTCCAGTAGGATAAAAATGTAGAAATTGATACATTAAAGTGAGAAAGCATCTATAAGCATTAGTAAGTGCAACAATAGTGGGGAGACCAAGTTCCTTATTAATCTTATGTTTATACGTATTATCCCATGGAAAAATGATATTTAGATTTAATATTTCCATCATAACCTAGAACAATATCTACTTAAAAGCTTTAAAAAAGCTTTAGGAATGTCAAGTAATCTTATCAACATATGCCAGCAAGAGAAAGGTGTCGTATTTTTTGGCCATCTAATACATACTAAGTAATTTGAAGCACCAGTGAGACATGCAAGTATACATGTTGATCAAGTAGTACTGAAACTTAGTTCATGTATTGATGCCACAAGGAAGGAGTGGACACCTAAAGTTCAAAAAGTTCTAGTATACTGGTTTTGAGTCTAGCATGAATGTTCAAATTTTAATGATCTTAAAGTTTTTAATCCTAAATTTAATAAAAATTAAAAGCTATAACTATTTCTAAGTTTGAACAAGTGATATAAAACTAGAAACAATAGATATATCTAAGTGACTCTAATGTAGTTAACAATCATGAACAATTTTTTTATTAGCCCCTCCCAGTGGTGATAAGAAAAATGAGGTTTCATATTAGAATTAGGCTATTAGTCATGTAGAGAATCAATTATTTGTAAATTTTCTTACACTATTGCATTACTATAAAATTAATCACTATAGAAATTTACAATTTTTTCGATGACCACAATTCCTTAGTTATGATAAGAAAAACTGACGGTTTTAAGCTCGTAAGTAAAGCCCTTTTTGAGAATTCCAAAACTGACTGAAATTCCGATGACATAAATTTACCAACAGTTATTTGAAAATATAAAGTCATAGTTTTTTTTGAGAAAATTTGAGTCGTCGTTAATCATCTGTTCATATAACAGACGGTTCTTCTTTCGGTAATAGCGATGATATATACATAAAAAAAGTGTACATCCGTTGGTTTTTTGAAACAAAAAACCGTCAGTTATATGTCGTTTATGTTTCTATTTTTTTAACCGCCATGTTAAAAATT
>NW_018165294.1:252705-272117 GCF_001263595.1 Phalaenopsis equestris
AAAATGTTGCACACGTCAGTTTATAACGCATGTAAAAACAATCGGTTAAGTGTTATCTATGCATCATTTTTTATTACCTTTAGGTTAACTGTCGGAAAAGTGTCACACCGTCTTTGTGTGAAGCACCTTCAGCCGTCAGTTATATGTCAGTTAGACATTGTAAAAGTGTTCATCAGCTAGTTGTCGATTTTTCTTAGTATAAGTTTGGAATCATTGCAAAACCGTCGCAAAACCATCGGTAGGCCGTTGGAAACTTGTAGTATAAAGAAAAAAAATAAATTCTTTCTTTCATATTTACATTGCCACTCCCACTATCACAATATTTAATATACAATTTCAAGTATTTAACAAAATAACATATCTGTCAAATTGTAATTTATCCAATCAAATAATAAAATAAATAAAATAAATTTACTCTAAAATATGTACATCACTGTTTACAGAAAGTATATATGTCCAAATGTACATAAAACTAAAAATTAAAAATTAAAAAATCCCTCATAATCTTCCTCCTCTATCTCATCAACCTCATACTCATCATCCTCTGTTGCCTCCTCCTACTCCAATGCTGTCGCTGCCTTGCCACGCTCTCTGTTCCGCTGCGGAACAAATCCAACTCAGCCTTCAGCTTGACTTCCATGTTGACCTCCATTCGCGACTTCATATGAGAAAATCAGGCTTCCATCTCGACGGAGAATGCATCAACACTCTTGGAGATCTTCTCATTTTGTGCGGTAAAGGTGGAAGATGTGGATGCATCGATGAAGGGGTGAGCGTCGTAGGCAAGCCCCTACAACCTAAGCCCATAAAATTTACCCTTCTTCTTCCCTCCAGTATTCTTCTCCACGGGTCATACTCAAAAGGATCATAACTCTTTGAAGGAGTAGGGCTGAATATTGTAGGATCAATCTCCCCATGTGATGTCCAAATCCAGTAATCTTGCTGAAATCTCTAATGGTACATATCATATTTCTCTTCATCAGTCGTTAGGTGTTTTTGATTTCTGTGTTTCAAACATGGACATCAAAACTACCCTCAGATAGGTAAACTGACAATTGAGAAGCAACTGTCACAAATTCCTTGACACCCTTTAAGAACTCTTGGGTGATCCCTTTTTCTAATCGGATAAAGTATGTTGTACATCCATGATCTTGATGTACAGGATAAAGTATGTTGTACATCCATGATCTTGATGTAAAAATATAAAATATCCATGTGTACCTTCAAATATGAGAATAATAAACAAATTATAAAATGCAATTAGCTAAATACAATATATTTAATTATTTTAGTAGATCTACTTGTCAATGGGTAACAAAAGGTGATGAAACCTGACAATAATTAATGCATTTTAGGAGTGAATGTTTTAGATAACTTTTAAGTCAGAACGTTAGCAGTCTACTGAGAGAATTAAAGCTGTCAAAGACCGATTATTGATGAACATTTATTCATATTTTCCTCTAATCTTGGTTTTCACTGTAGCTACAACAACCCATTCACGAGTATACCTTTTTTACATTTTCTCTACAAGTGTAAAGCCACTTATCCACCTAGGTATTCTCCTCTCAACAACTCTTACTAAGCCACATTCGCATTATGCCTTAAGAGTCTATTTACGAGTTGCGGGAATGAGGATGCTTAGGTTTATGATTGGCTCTTCACTCAGAGACAAAACATGAAAGAAATATATCAGTGTGAAGGCTAGTGTAGCTTCAGTGACATACAATATTTGAGGGAGTCATTCCAATGGATTGAGAATCAATGTTTGATCAATAATGATCTTTGATGGAACTAATATTACTCAAATCTCAAACAAACCGACTTGTAGTAGATCTAATATTGATTGTCATCATAACCACACCAAACCTTGCACGAGTTTATTTCTTTCACATTCTATTTTCTAAATGGAAAGCCAATCATAGGAGTAAGCATACTCGTCGCTGCAAATCTCATACATAATCGACTGTACACCTGAAAATATATTTTTAGAAAGAGATATTTCATAAAATCTAAGAGTTTTCACCGCATCCTCAAGTGCAAAGTCTAATTTCCATAAACATAATGAAAATTCACATTAAAATCTAAGTTGTCAATTCCAAAATGAAGATTCACTTCAAAATCTAATTTGCTTTGCCAAAATAAGAATTACGGTAATGAAATTTAGATTTTGATGTGAATTTTCATCTTGGAACTGAAAAATTAGATTTAGAAGTAAATTTTCATTATGATTGTAGAAATTAAACTTTGCACTATAGGATGCAGTGAAAACTCTTACATCTTATGAAATATTTTCTCATAAGAATATATTTCCAGGAGTTCAGTCAATCTCATAAGGGGTTGCGGTGATGAGCATATTTAGTTATGTGATTAACTTCACTGTTGGAAATAAAATATGAAATAAATATGCCTGTGATAGGGTTGGAGTAGCTACAGTTGCAGACAATCCAAATCAGCCTTTAGCTTGGCCTCCATGTTGAACTCCATCTGTGACTTCATCTGAGAGAAGCAGGCTTCCATCTCGGTAGAGAAGGCATCAACACTCTTGGAGATCTTCTCATCCTGTGCGGTAAAGGTGGAAGCTATGGATGCATTAGTGTAGGGGTGAGCATCGTAGGCAAGCTCCTGTAACCCGAGCCCATAAAATTTACCATTCCTCTTTCTTCCAACAGTCTTCTCCATAGGTCATACCCAAAAGGATCATAACTCATTAAAGGAGCTGTGCTGAATGTTGTAGGATCAACCTCCCCATGTGAAGCCCAAATCCAGTAATCTTGTTGGAATCCCCGACGGTACAGATCATATTTCTCTTCATCAGACGTTGGTTGTTTTTTATTTATGTGTTTCAAACATGGACATCAAAACCTACTCTCAGATAGGTAAACCGACAGTTGAGAAGCAGCTGTCACAAATTCCTTGACACTCTTTTAGAACTCTTGGGTGATCCCTTTTCTAATCGGATAAAGTCTGTTGTACATTCACAATCTCGATGTACGAGTATCTTTGTGTACCTTCAAATATTAGAATAATAAATAAATTATAAAATGAAATTAGTAGAATACAATTTTTTTAATTATTTCAGTAGATCTACCAGTCGATTGGTAACAAAAAGTGATGAAACCTGACAATAATCAATGCATTTAGAAGGAGTGAATGTTTTAGATGGCTTTTAAGTTAGAACATTAGCAGCCTGTTGAGGGAATTATGCATGTCAAAGAGTGATTATTGATGAACATTTTTTTATATTTTCCTCTAATCTTAGTTGTCACTGTAGCTACAGCAACCCATTCATGAGTATAATTTTTTCACATTTTCTTTACAAGTGTAAAGCCACTTATCCACCTATGTATTCTCGTCTCAACAACTCTTACTAGACCACATTCACATTATGCCTTAAGAGTGTAGTTACAATTTGCAGGAATGAGGATGCTTAGGTTTATGATTGGCTCTTCACTCGAAGACAAAACATGAAAGAAATATATCTGTGTGAAGGCTAATGTAAATGCAGTGACATACAATATTAGAGGGAGTCATCCTAATGGATTGATAATCAATGTTTGATCAATAATGATATTTGATTGAACTAACATTACTAAAATCTCAAACAAATTGACTTGTAGTGGATCTAATTTTCAGATCTAATATTGATTGTCATCATAACCACACCAAACCTTGTGCGAGTTTATTTCTTTCACATTATATTTTCGAAATGGAAAGCCAATCATACCACTAAGCATACTCGTCGCTCCAAAACCAAACCTCATACACGATCGACTGTACACCTAGAAATATATTTTTAGAAGAGCCAATCATACCACTAAGCATACTCGTCGCTCCAAACCTCATACACGATCAACTGTACACCTAGAAATATATTTTTAGAAGGAGACATTATATATGTTTAGAAGGAGACATTTCATAAAATTTAAGAGTTTTCACTGCATCCTTAAGTGCAAAGTCTAATTTCCATAACCAGAATGAAAATTCACATCAAAATCTAAGTTGTCAGTTCCAAAATGAAAATTCACTTTGAAATCTAATTTGCTTTGCCAAAATGAGAATTATGGTAATGAAGTTTAGATATTGATGTGAATTTCTTTCTTGGAACTGACAATGCATCCTTAAGTGCAAAGTTTAATTTCTATAACCAGCATGAAAATTCACATCAAAATCAAAGTTGCAGTTCCAAAATGAAAATTCACTTTGAAATCTAATTTTCTTTGCCAAAATGAGAATTACGGTAATGAAATTTAGATATTGATGTGAATTTCTTTCTTGGAACTGACAAATTAGATTTTAAAAGGAGTGACCCCATACCAAAAATAGTGCCGACACACCTGTAATTATAATTTTGCTACTAGAGCTACTAGTAGTAAAATTACATTTCAAGTATTCAGTTCTTGATCTACTCAAATGAAGGACTTTAAACTCAAATATCGGCTTCCATAATTTAAGTTTTTTCCAAACTCTTTCTCTAATCTTATCTATACGAAGGATATCATCGACAAAAGCACACACCAGGTTGCATCCTCTTATAATGTCTAGTAAAAGCATCCATAAATAAAGCGAAAAAATATATGCTTAAAGACAATCCATGATATAATTAGGGTTGTTAACGATCTGATTTCGAGCCAAGCTGGGGATCGACTCAAAGAAGATGTCTTAAAGAGGATGTCTAACACTCACCTAGTGTGCTTATGGATGTAATGCTTGTAATCTTAAATGTTTACTATGAATTATGGAACTTGATTTGTGCAGCAATGTGGCACTACGCCTTTGTCCTTGACAACAATACAAAAACTTGATACTTTTCTCAGTCTAGGTGAAATTTACACACTAGGGGTTTAACGCAAGTATACATGTCATATAAGTAATGTCGGATTACTGAGTATGGATTATCGAGCCTACAGAGAATGAGATAATTGAGCTTAAGATAAGTTCTAACATACTATAATGAATTTTTGCTTCGATGCATAGTTGGTTTAAGTTGCATTTACTATTCCTACCTAATTATCATTAATCCTATTGATTTACTCCTAAGTTAATTCTACTAAAGCTAATTAAATTGGGAAAATCAGGATATAAAAACTACCCTTCCCTTGTAGTGAGATAAGTACTATGTGTAGGATTGAAACACTTAGAATAGAAATTGTAGCTAGTGACAAATAAAAATAATTCTCTTCTTTACTCTCTCCCGAGCGCATGAAGAAGTTTGGTTCAAACTTGGTTAGTGTTTCTACCTGTCACCCTAGAAACTCCAATTTGAACCCATCAAAGCGTATTTCCCTGCCTATTTGCATTGCCCTATGGACTAATTTTCCTTCACCCACTAGTGTAATGTGATTTTTCCTAGTTTTTCATGTCACAGCTCTCCCGAGTCTTTATGGGTTCATAACAAATTTTAACATATAATTTGGCCAGAATGAAAAGTAAACTAAGCACAAAGGAAAATGATCACTTTAATGAATAAAAACCTATTTTAAAAGCATCATAATATCATACACATCCTACTAATTCATCACAAGAGAAAGGTATAAAGAAAGTACTCACAATGCATGAAGACAATACTACCATTCTTCATCTTATAATAAAACAAATTCATAAAAAATGGGTTTACAAATAATACAAGACAATGTAAAATGAAACATTTAACTTTGTCCATGAGAAAAGAGGTGAAAAATCCTGCCTAAGTGATCTCCAAATGTTCCCCGCACTTCTGATAGTATTCCATTACAGAATTCTCTCAAATCCATCTCAAAGCTTTCTTAAGAAAATGAAGAAAAAGTAAAATATAATTCTAAACTCCAACTTCTACCCTTAGTTTTCTCCAAATCTTTCAAATATTCGAGACTCCTTTCTTGAACTACCCCATAGTCTCTTAACTCCCAAATCTATGTCAAAGTAATTGTGGAAACTGCCCTGGGTTGTTTTGGCACATAGGTGCCATTGTTTTTGTCTGCTAGGTGAATTATGGCGCTTAGGCGCCATTAGACTGGTGCCAAGGTCCCAAGGTGGAGCTCATTGGCGCCCAAGTCTAACGTCTAGGTATTAGTGTGCTGAAACATTATTGTTCCCCAAGTGCTCCATTTTGCCTCCATTTCACTACTTTTCAGCTCCAATCCTCCTTTCTGTTATTCCTGAAGTAAAAACATAAAAATACCTTTCTTTAAAGTGCAATTTCATCAAAATTAAGTGTTAAATGTAAAAAAAAAATTGAACATGCTATAGGACATATCAATGGACTCCTAGTTTGACCAGAGCCTAGGACACTCGTGATCATGTCAACAAGATTCAATAGGTGAAGTAGAATTGGGCTTCAAAATGTAGAGGCATGGGCTCTTTCCCATACACAAGAGAGACACTCTCACATACGTAGTACACATGGTTAATGATAAGAGTTATTTTATGTGTTAAATTTTAATAGATAAGTATGATTTAATATCTTTTTTATTATCTTAACAAACATAACAACTTGAAAGAATGTTCACCACCACTGAGCAACATGTTAACTTGTACACATCAGTATCAATCGAACCACATGTGGGTTGATATTAGATCACAGAGATCACATGTATGTGCCATAATAATTTTTATATCATTACAAATATTTTGAAATTTAATTTTGCCTTTAAATATCTTTAATAATTTTTTTTTGTAGGATGAGTACCAGCTGCTAAAGAAGGTAAAGAGTCAATAATAAAGAAAAGCTAATATCTCATAAAAATAATTTTGATCATACAAATTTGACTTTGGAGAGAAGTTGTTGGGGGGTAAAAAGAATGGAATATATGGTTTGAGTTTATAAGGACTTACATACGACACATGTTACTCTTTCTTAATTCAAAGCTTGATATCTTTCAAGGTTGCCTAAGTTAACAGGTGATTATAGCAATATAGAAAATAAAGAGGCCTGATTTGCTGCTCGACTCACTAAGATGGAGGCTAGAATGAAGATGGAATTGGAGGAGGTGCGATGTGAGGCACGTCAAAAAGGGAAGCAGCTGATATAGATGGACGAGGAGGAGAATCATGAGAAGTTCAATGACGAGTTGTTGTGTGTTTATTTTATTTACTTATTCGGATGCATTTATGCAATATTTATTGATTGATTATTTCATTAACTATTGTTTAATCCGTTTTGATTACATCATTTTTAAATTATGGTTTTCTTTATATATTTCTACTTTATTAGCTACAAGGATAGGTAAATTAGATTGTATGATGTACATGCCATGTGTTTTTGTGATGCGATTGAAGATGTACAATCTGTAATGAACAAATAAAGTTTTTCTATTTTTTTAGTAATATAACGCCAAACCAACGGATGTGCTGGCTGGCCTACAATAGCTATAAACCAACAATGCTAATTTGCTAGAAATTACATCGATGGGCCTAGTCCCTTTGAAAGTCAATCAAAATGCAGGACCTTTCGAAAGATCATCTTAAATAAGGAAGCAATGATCCCAGTCTATCAAAAACTGTGTCAACCAATGTAGAAATGTTGGCGTGATGTCCCTAAAAAATACATCACAAAGTGTAAAAACTAATAGCAAGTTCCAAATTACCAACAACATTAGCCGTCAAAATCACATAAATTCATGTAGTGATTCTAAGAGTTAGCATAAAATTTAAAAGTAAATCCATCAAGGCTAGTAGTTTAACATTTAGATGTTGAACAAATAAATCCAACTTTATTTTCTCATTATTATAAGAGATAATCAAATCAATAGTTAGATGAGGAGAAATGGTATTATCTAGTGGTATAGTAGTGGATATGTTATAGTTGATGTTGTTACAATTAATAAGGTTTTTAAAGTGTAAAATAAAAACTCTAGTAATGTTAGATAAGCAAGATATAATGATGTTAAAGCTATTAAATTCCACAATGAAATTGTAATTTTTTTTTTCAAACTTTCAATTTCATTTAGAGAAAATTGAGATCATCTTTTTTCTTAGTGATCCATTTATCCTTTTATTTTTGAATTATCGAAGCCACACACGATGAATAAAAATTAGGAAGAACATCTCTAATCTCTCTATCTTTAAGATAAATAATGGGATCTTCAGGCTCGAAGCTAAGAAATTGAAGGATGCTAAAATGCTTATGTTATGGGGTCTTGATATGTTATTTAGAAAATGATTTGAAAAATCATTTCTAACCATTGAAGAGAGTGTTAAGGGATTTTATGTTTTGTTATAGTATGAAGATGGGATAGCCTTTCAAATGAGAGAATCAAGCTATCTTAAAATATCAATATGCCTTGCTTAAGTAGTCCAATAATTTCTTAAGAACTTGTGTTTAAAAGATTTAGGAGGAGATGTATGAATGTAATGGAGGAGTGTTATGTGCATCTATGAGCATTGGTTTTATAAAAGAGTAAGAAAAAAAAAGAGGTCAAGCCAATCATTATTGATCCTATCCAATTTCAATTGGATGAGATTGCCAATCTTGTTATGGAATATTAATAAACCAAAAGTTTAACAATCCAATTGATTATAAATCCTTTAAACTAATGTTAAATAGCATTGAATATCCTAGAACTTGTTATAAAGAAGAATAATTATTTCCTAAATTCTAATTAGAATGATGCTTGCAACAATTGAAGTGGTCAAGAATAACCCAATAGAAGTTACTATGTTGTTCAATTTGCTTATAATTGTCTCGTAAGTGAACTAAACAAGCTTGAGATTTTAATGCATAAATGATTGACAAAAAGAAGGAACGAACTTATCCATAATGAACAATCCCATGGATCAACCACACATTATAGATGATAAGACAAAATGAAGTGGTGGGAGCATGTAAACCAAGGGTCATGAGTTGGGTTTTTCATTGCTTCTAAAGCATAAATGTGATTATTAAAGTAGCCGATAAAGTCCTTGCAATTATATGGCCTCCCATTAAAACCTTCAATATTATAAGAATTTATTATTAATTTGAACATTAATAGATTGGATTGATGGTGGAAGATTTATTTGGCTTGGGTGTTTTGAGGATTAGGAAGAGAGAGTTGTTAAGGCAGGGTTGGCTTAGTTTGAGACAATTTCAAATGATAAGGAGAAGAAACTGTTGTGGCTTGTTAAAAAATCTATGCATAAATTCGCAGAGTCAGCTTTTAGGGAGTTAAAATTTATGATTAAACTTTATAGAAGTAGTGATAGATGAAGGGTTGGTAAGAGTGAGCTTTTGAATTGTAATGTGTAGAGTTATATGGACTTAAATTGTATGGAATGAGTATGAGTAAAATTTATATGTTCTGTGTGCGCATCCAACTTTGACTTCGACCATGAAGGGGTTGAACATAATTTGAGGAGATTTTTAGGATTCAAGAAGGAAATGCTTCCTATCATATCAAATTGATTAAAAAATTCATTTCTAATTGATTACTATATAAGTTCAGGAAAAAAAATAAAAATAGAACAGCCTACCATCTCTTATATTGGAGATATTAAATATATTAAACATAAACTATCATCACATTTTACTTTAAAATATATCTATGTAAATAACTTAAAATTGCTTTTAAAATAGTAATTTAACATTATAGAGAGGGTGCTATCATTTAAATTCTCTTGTTATATAAAACTTTAGTAGCAATTTTTTTATCATATATATCCACTCAAATCATTATAAAATAGAGACAGGAGGAGAGAGACAGCGGCGCTTGCTCGCGCGCATGAGATGGGAAGCATGATTGCTCGTGCGACCCAAATCACAAACAAAGAAAGAGACGAAGCAGGGAGAGACATTGTTCCCCGGATCACATCATTTCCGTAACCATCTTTTTATAATTATAAAGTTTGTTTACTAAAATCAAAGTTGGAAATCCTTCTGAGCCTAATGATGGCCGTACTTCTCGAACAGCTCGCCGCCGGTCCCCAATTTCAGCCTATCATTGCTCCGTATTGGTTCCTACTTACGATGCATCCTCGCCTATTTCGATCACACTCGCATGGAATACTATTTTGGCTGGATCCTCTGTTTCCGGCAGAGTTTAGGGCCATGCGCATGTATTTTCATTATAGAATTATAATTTGGATGCATAATTGTTTTATTCATGATTTTAATAATAAAAATAATTATAGGATACTTTCTAGTAAGTTTTGAATAGTATTTAATTTCCTCGTAATAGTTTTATACATGTTTTTATATTAAACCAAATAGACCATACATAAAATTGGGTGATTAATAGGTCTGTTAGGAAGGATTTAGTTGGCTCAAATTAAATCTAGTCTAGTTCACCTCAAAGCACAATCATACATATAAATATAAAATTATGTATTAAAAAAAATTAAGTGAATTTAATCGTAAGTATAGAACACCTAATATATAAGATCTACTTAGGACCAACAAAGACAACCTCCCTGCCAACAGACTAACATGACCTGCATAATATAGAATTATTACTAATGTGGTTTTTATGGCTTTGAAATTTCATAAAATTCTTCAATCTCAGAGTTGATTAGACTTGTTAACCATCAATATATAAAAAATAATCATGCGAAAAAAATATGTGACATATATATATTTTTTTCTTACAAAGAAGTATAGAGAAAGTAAGGAGGATCAACATATAATTTTTATTGATTTAAAAAAAGTTTACTGTATGGTGCCAAAAGAAGTCCCTTGGAGAGTTTTAGATAAGAAAGGTGGTGTTGATATGACTTATATTCAAGTCATTAAAGAAAATGTATACTAGAGTTGTTACCTGTGTTCGAACAAAAGGAGAATTAACCAAGTATTTTTCTATTTCAGTTGGATTGCATGAGGGATCGACTTCAAGGCCATATCTTTTTACTTTAGTTATGAATACTTATACTGGACATTTACAGAAGGATATACCTTAGAGTATGTCTTTCGCTGTTGATATCCTTGTAAATAAAACTAGAGAATGAGTTCATGAAAGACTTGAATTATAGATGTCTACATTGGAGTCTAAAGGCCTTGGTTTGAGTTGATGTAAAACTCAATACATGGAATATAATTTTGTAATAGTAGCTCTAGTGCATAGTTGTAACTATAGGTGATCAAATTATTAAAAGGTGAGAACATTTTAGATATATCGGGTCAATTTTTCAAAGTGACGGTGATATAGATGGGGTGTTATTAGTAGAATTCAAGTTGGTTGGTAAGTTGGTTGGTTGAAGTGGAATGAAGTGGAAGAATGCATTGGGCTTATTGTGTGATAGAAAAGTACTGCTTAGATTGAATGGAGAATTTTATAAGATGGCGGTGAGACCTACAATGCTCTATGGCGCAGAATGTTAGCCATCAAAAGAGAACCATAAAACAAAATTAAGTGATTTTGAGATGAGAATGCTTAGTTGGATGAGTGACTTGACACATAGAGACAAAATGTGAAATGAATATATCCCTGATAGGGTTGGTATAGCTCCAGTTGCGGACAAGATTAGAGTGAGTCGTCTTAGATGTTTTGGTCACATTAAACATCGTTCATCTGATGGTCTTATTAGGAGAGCAAAAATGTTTTATGTTTGACTTAAGTTAAGAAAGACAAAGATAGATATAAAAAGACTTGTGCATACTATATAAAAAATGATCTTAAACTATTAGAACAAAATGAAAATATGAAACTCAATAGGACGCAATGGAGAAAAAGAATTCATATAGCCAAATCCAGAGTGGGATTAAAGCTTATTGTTATTGTTGTTATATTTTTTTTTCTTACAAATTATAATAATTTATGTATTAGTTATATGTGTTTGTATTTAGTATTAGTTTTATCACCATTTCTTTCCCCGACTATTATTATTATTTATATCTAAAATGACAACAAAAAAAAAAAAAAAAACTATTTTGAGTTATATTGTTGCATGCTACCTTCTAAAAATATTTTTGACTCGTCAAGTGAATTTCCTAAAATTCTAAAATTCTTGACTTCTCAATCAAAAGTCCTCGTAAAGAACTCGTCAAGTGAATTTCCTCGTAGAACTTGCTAAACGAAATTCAAACATAAAGCTCATCACATGTTGTCTAATTTTCTTATAGCTAGCTAGATTTATTTACATTATAGAATGTTGCTAGCATTTTTTTCTTAATCTTACTATATTATTGATTTCTCTCACTCATATAGCATCAACAATTGATCTAAACATATAAATCAAAGGCCCCAAAATCAGGATAGCATATGATCATTATACATCAACTGTGTGATTTCTAGCAGCAGACTTGAAGCATTGCCTACATGGCTCATTTATCACTTATGGACAATAAATTTTTATACAGTATCACCTGGTGATACTTTATTAAGTACTTCGTAAGCTACAATGATATTAAATAAATCATTGAAATGATGACAACTTCTAAAGGATATTTGGAGCTTTTGTAGCTTAGAAGTGAGCTAAAAATGGTGAATCATAACATTACAAATAGGCAAAGTGAAGGAGTCCAAAAAATAGCTTATTATATCTTTTAGACATTTAAATATTGGAGATTTACATACATATATCCAAATTAACAATTATTGAGTTTTTATATAACTAACATTTAAATTTCATATTTACTACTATAAAACTTTTGGCTCATAGATCTATTTATGTTTAATGTATTTCACTTTTAAGAAGTTCACATGTGAATACAAAAGTATAGGCGTTAGATAAAAAAATACATAAAAATTGTGTGGTCTGCATGTAAATGAAAAAATTATTCAATACAAACACTGTATGTAGAAATGCATATGGTGTCCAATTTCCACCGTTCAACACAGCAAAGATGTATTTCGGTGAGCCCCATTTAAATTTTTTTTTCTTAAAAAAATTAAAAATTGCTAGACGGTGGAGATCAGACACCGTATGCATTTCTGCATATGTTGTCTGTATGAAATAATTTTTTCTTGTAAATGCCCTTATAATATACAATTGAGTTAATGTTTATTCTAAAATATATCAAAGTTGATGACCATATAGCTAAAATTTATTTAATATAATTTTCTTATATAAATTTATATATTTATAGATTTTTTAATAATTACATGAAATTAATACAATGTAATTATATATGTGGTAAAAAACTATTTCAACTTGAAATTGATCACTAATATCTATTTTTAGTTAGTTTATTGTAAGTTAAATTTTATCTCCATTAAAACATTTGTTATTCATATTATAGTGATGCTTAGTTATGTTAGTTTAAGATCGTTATCTTAATTATATCATACAATGAGCCACGTAGGCCGCATTGGTCACATGGGCAGTGGAGGTGAGCTGTGATGACATCTGTAGTTTGTAGTAGCCGAAGTCGGGAGTTGAACTAACTTTGAACTGTGTAAGTTATAGTTGGTCACATAGGTAATAGTGGTAAGTTGTGACAATGTCCGTAGGTATTGGGGGTCTGACTTGGGAGCTATATGAGTTGTGAATCACATAGGTCGTAGTTGGTCACACATATCATTGTGGTGAGATGTGATGGTGACAGTAGGCCACGAGGATCAGAGTTGGGAGCAACAAGAGCTGAGGTTCATGTAGGTTGTAGTTGGTCATGAAGCTATAGTAGTGAGTTGTGATTATGTACGTTGGTCGCAAAGGACGAAGTCGGGAACTACACGAGCTATGAACCACATAGGTCGTAATTGGTCACATATGTTATAGTAATAAATTGTGGTGGCATCCGTGGATCACTGAAGTTGGAGTTAAGAGCTGCACGAGTTGTGAACCACATAGATCGTAGTTGGTTATGTAGGTCATAGTGGTGAGCTCTGGGGAAGTCTGTAGATCGCGGGGCTAGAGTTGGGAGCTACACGAGCTGTAAACCATGTAGGTCATACTTGACATGTATGTCGTAGTTGTAAGTGACCCAACCCACACTTACGAGTATTTTTAATCTCTTTAATTATGCCAGAAAATATATCTCAATTTATATCTAGCGGCTAGTGTGAATACTTGTAATGATTTATAACTTATATAATATATTTTCACAGTAGGGGTACTATGCAAGTATACCTATCATTTCAAGTAATATAAAATTTTTCTTTAAAAGCCTAGTATTGATCTCACGAGGAATGCGATAACTCTTAAAATTAACTTACATAAATTCAACTTAAATTGCAATCTAAAAAGATTAAAGAATTAAAACGATATGCTTACAAAAAATTACTACTAAAAAAACTTAAAAAGAAAGTAACAACTACATGTAAAAGCTTAGTAAAATATAAAAATAAGTTTGGATATTATGGAAAAGCCTTTCCTCTTGTAAAGAGATTTTAATTTATGTAGGATTCAAATGATTTAAGACAAAATTGAGGAAGATTCAAATGATTTAAGACAAAATTGAGGTATTGTGACAAATAGAAGCATACCTTATCCTTTATCCCCTCCCGGTGCTTGCAAAGAACATTAGCTAACTTAAGGCTGATTCTTTAACATATCGACCCACGTCAGTGCTATCTAGCCTCTCACCTTTAGATTCCCCTATCTTATGCCATTGTAATGATCGAATCCCAGCGTCAAGGTACTAAACCTTAAGCCAAATTGATAAGAATCTAGTCTGTCACTCTAGATCTAACCAATTCTACGCCTATCAAAACTATTCTCCATATTTATTTGCACTCCCCCTTTGGTGATCGCCATGGCTCTGCCTAGAATGAAGTGTGGTATCCACTTGTTGGTTGAAATCATAGCCCTCCTAAGCAAACCTTAAGTCAAACTGATAAGAATCTAATATGTCATTTTAGATCTAACTAATTATACATCCATCAAAACTTTTCTCACTATTTATTTGCACTCCCCCTTTGGTGATCGTCATGGCTCTGCCTAGAATGAAGTGTGATATCCACTAGTTGGGTGAAATCATAGCCCTACAAAGTCATTATGTTTCTCAATAAATTTTAAACTCACAAGTGGCCAGTTTGCAAAGTAAATGAAGATTCAGTGAAAATACCATCACAATTTTTAAAAGTAAAAAAGAAATATTTAAATCATTCTCATCCCACAAGATTAAGTCCCATATGCAAGAAGCAAAATGAAACTACTCAGAATTCATTGAGATTAAACAAAAATAAAACATTTGCATTAAAATCCAAGTCTTACAACAAAACTCAAGCACAAATACAAAATACCTTATGTCTTCTCCCCAAGTAAACTTCTCGAGTTTCCTCTAAGCAATCTCCAAACTTCTTCACACTAAAATACACTCACACTTACACTTGAACACAAAATATATAAAACCTAACACATTATTGCTGCCCAATTGAAGTTTTGAGACTTCGATTCCACGTTACCTTAGGATGGATGTAAGACCACCTTAAATTGAGTATGGTTTTTCTTTCTAATGTAATGATTAAAATTGAATTGAGAGGAGTAAGACCATCTTAAATGGAGCCATGTTTCATATTCATTCGATCAGTCCTTTAGTTTGATGTGAGTCTCTGTGGTCTCCCTATCAAATCTGATTCTTACTTTCACCTCTTGGGTTAGATGTGAGTCTCATGCATTCTTGCCCAATGTGACAGACATTTTCTTCAATCAGTTCTCATGTTGGATGTGAGACCCTGTGTTTTCCTGCTTGATCTTGTCTTCCAATCAAATCAATTCGCCAAACTATCAAAGTTTCAGCAAGAAATTTTCCAAACCCAAGGTTACCAAAACATATTATTCTCATTATAACATGCAATTGTAGACGTTAGAAAGAGCAATAAATGCATTAAAATATAAGTAATAAAAAACATCTACACTAACCTTCATTTTGTTAGAAGTGAACAAAATAAACTTTTTGAAAGACATGTTACTCAAGTTAACCAAACTGGAGACAGTGCTTGAAAAAGAGATGTTAGTAGCTTTCATGTTTGAATCTTCGTGTTATTACACAATAGCGAGAATACTTTTTATGGCAAAAATATTTTTGGACCAAAATAAAGTTTCAATCACATTTCTCCAAGTATAAATATATTGGAAATATTTATCAAATATACTTATTCTAAAAGTCAAAATTTCCATGCATTTTGTTTATTTTTACTTTTTTCTCATAAAAAACCCCTATATTTGGATAAATTCGAAGGTCTTTTCAAACTTTTGCAATAACTGTAATGAGAGGATTAATAAATAAATTTTTTGTTGTAGATGGGCACACAAAAAGGCCTAATATGTGGGAGCACAACTAAAAGCTTGCCGACAAAAATTAGTGCTAAAATGTATTACGAGTTGTTTTTCATTGTTATTAAGCCCTATGCTTGAGCATAAAGCACGAGTTCCATTGGATTTCTTAAACAATCTAAAAATTATCATTCGGTTTGACCCAATGATGTGCTTTCTAATCCTATCTCTCTTATCTAAATGCTTCATGCATGTCATAGTTTAACTAGATTAGTTTGATTCTACCGTGTAAAGGTCGCTTTACATCAAAGAAATCTATGCTAAAGGCGGGGGTAAATTCTATGGTGTATCAAAATTTTATAACAATAAAATACTTAATATTTTAAACATGTAATATTAGGGCTGTCAAAATGGCTTGTTGTCCAGGAACAGCTCTTGTTCGACTCGTTCGGCTCGTTAAGAAGCCTGTGTTTGATTAGTTCGCTAAGTTAACGAGCCGAATTAAGTAATATTTTAATATAAATAGTAAGATTTAAATCTTGCCCCAACCTGTAACATCCGACAGCTGCGTGATTAGGGTTGTCAAACGATTCTTTGTTCCCGAACAACTTGTGTTCGACTCGCTAATCAAACGAGTCGAACACGAACACGTTTTTTGTATTCGAAATATAAACGAGTCGAAGACGAACAGTGATATTTTTGTAACAAGCCGAATACGAGCTGAGTCTAGGCTCGCTCGTGTTCGACTCATTTACACCCCTATGTAATATGTGTCTAACACTATTCTAACACACATCAAAGACCCGTCAAACATATATCGGACATTGCATGTCGATTAAAAAATGATAAATAGTAGTATCACTTGTGTCGATCCTAATGTTGAATCTTTGAGAGAGTGGATTATTAATAACTTAGTTTTGAAAAATAAAATTAAAAGATTATTAATAATTAATAATTAGATTATCTTATTTTATAGATTTTTATAAGAATACAATTCATTATTATATTAATAACATTAAAAGCATTTTATGGCTGTTTAATATAACTAGCGATGCATCGGTCCATTAATTGATGCAACAAAAGGTAAAATTTGACGGATCAACTTTCATCAATAGCGATGCATTGGTCCATTAATCGATCTCCATAGTTATTGGAAAGCTAGACAAAGGCGAAGAATTTATCTCCCATGCTCTTGGTCAAACATCATTTGTTGTAGTGCGCATCTACAAAATTCATGAATAAATTTTAAATAGATTGGCGGTTGTTCATAGTGAATATCTTGAATTAAAGTATCATAGAAGATATTCATAGAAGATATTACGAATAAATTCCATCTTATATGTACGGTATGAAAATTTTTTCACCACTAAATTGGTCATATGATCCCATTTCTGAGATCAAGATAAAAGGCAATTCGATAAAGTTGGCAAGTCTAAAAATTTCGTTGGGCTAGATTGAATCCTTGCTAATCAATTCTGGCTTAATAAGCATTCAACAACAAAGGTGTTTCATTTATCTAATTTGGGGTCTGATCATAGACCTCTCCTTATCAGCATTTCTGTTACAAACAAACATATAGATACTCACTTTCACATTATTAACATGCGGACCAATCACGAGGATATTATGGATTGTATCAAGAGGAACTGTCACATTGATAGTGGGGGAAATCCTTGGGAGAGACTTTGGAAGCTTCATAAAAGGTTGCTTATGCCTTAAAACTCTGGAATTGGCAAGTTTTTGGGGATTTAAATGACAGAATTCAGAAGGCTGAGGATGAGGTGCATAAATTGGAGTTTGTGAATGTATGTGATACATACTATACAAATGACCTTGTTGTGGCTTATAAAAGGTTAAATGAGGCTATATAGTGTGAGGAAGACTTCCTTAAACAAAAAGCTGGTAAGGTACATTTCATGGAGAATGACAAAAACACTCATTATTTTCATACTTGGTTAAAGAATAGATGGAAGATTAGTGCCATTTTGGAAATTAAAAAAAATAACGGGAACTGGTGGATTGAACAGAATGAGATCATTAGAAGTGGAGTTATGTACTTTGAACAATTGTTTTCTAGAGAAGACATTTATCCTAAACTTTGTGAAGGTATACATAGGGATGGTAAGGAATTCACTGCTTCTTTACAATTACTTGACTTTCCAACTGAGGCTCAAATTTGGAAGGTTGCTAATGATATTAATAGCAACAAGGTAGCTGGTTATGATGGCTTCACTGCCGAGTTTTCTAAAACAGGCTGGGGGTGGTTAAAAAAGAAGTCAGTGAGGCTATAAAATGCTCTATCGCAAGTAAGGATATGTGCAAGTACTTTGCTAGTTTAACTATTGCATTAATCCCTAATAACAAAGAGAAATCTTTGTGGGAACACATCAGTCCTATTTGTCTCTCATTGTTGTTATCTATTGACCTCATTTTAGTGAGGTCTTTGTCTTCCTCTAGAGCTTAGGATCTAGCTATAGGATTTCTCTGTTGACTCTCCTAGAAGACTGGTGATATGAACCACCCCAACTAAAAATTCAAACCACTTCTTGACTACTTGTATTCTTGTGTGTGTGGTCTTAAATCCTCAACACTTAGGTTGGTCAATTAGGACCAACTCATTGAAACACAAGATGAGTTCATATAAGGATAAGGATGCCACAGGGAGATACTTTGTGACTTAGGGATTTCACCTACATATCATCACATATACTCACACACACACTTACACTACATTCACATCCACACATACCACACACAATCGCATTTAACATTACACATTATTCCTACACACACACACACAAACCATTACTAAATGAATGCCAAAACCAATTTTCAAAATTGAATTCTTCATTTTAAAGTGAAATCCAACAAATCCATCAAGACCACCAAATCTACCAAGACCACCAAACCTGCCAAATCCACCAAGTCCACCAAGTCCAAATCTATCATTAACAATTTTTAAGAAATTCTACTAAGCCCATAACCAATTTTAAAAACCCACTAAAACCAAGCCCACCCAAAAAAATTAAAATTAACCCTAGATGAAGCCCACCATCCACCATTACATGAAATCATCTCCTCATGTCATTTGATTAAAACCAAACCCTAAGTTTTAAATATCATGAACAAATTTACCTCAATGTGGTTCCATGAAAACTCCTTGTAAAAATCTCCAAAAATTTTTCAAATCTTTCTCATGACAAGCCATGCAAGCCATGGAGACTTACCCCATGCGAGCCACCAAAGTCATGTACATGTCACAATACCATTTTTGGCTAAAGGAGGCCAACCTTTCAGGATCCATTAAAAATGGCCTAACTACTCTAATGACTCGCCCAAACCCCCATGATTAGGAGATGAGCACCCAA
>NW_018165294.1:272217-285458 GCF_001263595.1 Phalaenopsis equestris
TAATTTTTCATGCCAAAATCCATTATCTAATTAAATATTCATAAAATATAAAATAAAAATCAGAAAAATATAAGATAAAATTTGGTGAACTTAGCAAACTCAGAAGCACCAAGGAAAAATAAAAGTGGGATTTTGCATTAGAAAAATAAATATTAAGTAATTTCCATATTAAAAAATCATTAAAAATCATAAAAAAAATTAAATATATTTAAAATAGCACAAAATTTTGTCTAATCAAAGACAATAATCATAATATTTCTCCAAAAATTTTTTAAAAATAGAAAGTGTATTTTAAATATCTAAATGTATTTTCCTTATAATCCTATAACTATTTATTTAAATAATTACAGAAAATATGGTATACATAAAAAAAAATATAAATTTAATTCTAAAGTGCAAATTAGCCTATGGGAGAATAGCCAGTGAAGTTCAACAGTGAATAGAGTAATGGTGTAAGATTTATAGGATGTTCTAGGGTTTAGGGTACACTTTAACCCCTTTATTAAATGACTTTTAGGGTAAAACGGAGGGTAAAAGATTAAAATGTATGTTTACAAGTTTGCTGGAGTGTTTGAGGCTCAAAGTGATGATTAAGGTAGTAACCAACCCATTAGTTTTTTTCTAAAAGGTAAAAAAATGTAAATATGTGAATTGTTTGAAGTAGAAAGATGTAAGCGTTTGGTTGATTGAATGGTGGGGGGTATGAGTTGGAAACCCCTTAATTCATTGATTTAAACTACCACTATTAGTTAGAAAGAATTCTACAATCCTCTTGATGAGATCAAATGCATTTCATAAAAATTACAAGTTCACCCCTAAAACCCTAAGAGCTTTATAGTGAACAGGCTTAACTTATAATCATTGAGGGTCGGAGTGAAATTTGTTAAGAGAGATGAAAGTAATAAAACACTATAGGGCGTTGCGAGCTCAAGCTTAGCTAGAGGTGAGTTTGTAAAATTTTTCAATATTTACATATATACCCTTATCAGTCTAACTTGTAGAACTCTCATTATAAAATTGTGAAGTGACTAAGGCCTTACCCATAAGCTAATTAGGATATAAAGTATACAAAACACAGTATGAATCATCAATATTCTTTTGATATTTTCTAATCCGAAATTGAAAGTTTAACTCAATAATTTAGGAGAACTAAATGAACTCAGAACCACTTAAGAAACTTTGGGGTTGCTTAGAACCATGTTCCCAAACATCCCAACAAGATCTTAAACATTTCAGAAAACATTTGAATTTGCTATAATTTGTTGAGAAAAATCATCCTTAAAATACAGTAATCCACAGAGTCAAGAAACAAAAGAAGAAATCAACTAAAACATAACTCGCCACCCTTCAAACTAAAACATGTTCATAAAAATCATCTCAACCCATTTTAAGAATTACATAAGCCAAAATATTGCAAAACCTTGAAAGTATCCGAACTAATGTGGTTTTATATGGATCATCGAGCTAGTTTGTATTCTAGAGGTGTTAGTGATACGGGCAATGATGCAAAAGGCATCTAGTGTTGAATTCGGGATAACGAAATAGTGTCATATCTCCTGACTCGATGAATTCGTGAGGGTGCAGGTTTGATATTGCTATTCATCAATATTTGGTGAGATGTTGCCTTTGTTTTTCTGGGCTGCTGGTGGCTTAGCCCGACAATGTGTATCACTTATGAACCGCCCGATTTATAAAAAATGTAATAATATGAAAAAATCTTTTCTTGCGGTGCTAATTTTTTTGGTGCTAATGACTTTGGTGAAAATTCTAATTTATTTATATGCATGATAAATTAAGAATTCTGGGTGTTGCCTTCTGCATGTCCACTTGTCAGTCACCTTGGTTAGGCTAGATTGTCTTGTCTGTAGCTTCTATCTATTGTTGGACTTTATACACACAGACGCTGATGGATGCCTATGGAAGTCCCTCGAGAAGAATTATCAAGGCCAAAGCTCCTGAAGCAGAGCCCATCCCTAACTCAATAATGTTTATATCTGATTCTGATCTTTCATATATTTACCACCCAGTTTTATACAAACGTACATGCTTATATTTTAATATATTCCATATTTAAATTGTAAAATATTTGATGTTTGTAATAACTGTATTTTTTTTTTTATTTATCATCAGAGTCCGCATGTACGTACCACCACTTTCTCTTTTTCTACACTTTTCCTTTTACTACACTTTATTGTGAATACTTTGTTTATGCATGATATTCCTCTATTACATACTGTATCCCTGACATGTGAGAAAGACCCCCTAGGACATTGAACATAGGACACATGCTTAGGGTGGGAAACTTTAAATGAGGCCTTAGGATTGAAAATGTAGGGCATATGTTTAGGCGAAAACCCCATAACACACTGCCAACATAATAAAACATTGGTTAAATAATATCCATGATGACATAAACAATTATCAACCTAAATGTATTACTTCTAAAATCAAAACACTCAAATGAAGAACCTAGGATAGGTCGTTTGAGGCATGGTTTCTCTCTCCCCTCTTTTCAGAGAATCGAGCGATGATGCAATTGAACGATAGACAACCTTCAGAAGATGACCAAGGCCAAAACATGAAGCGAAGGACGATCCGCAATTAAACTTTTGACAGTCTCAAACAACATAAAATTTTAGGACTTTGAGGTGGTCCGTCTAGCATGACGTAAATCCTCACCATTATCTTTAGGAGTTTGCATGATTGTATATTGTGTGATATAAGCCCTAATTTTATTTATGATCTTGAGGTTGTTCGTTCGGTATGATGTAAATCTTCCTATCTTTTTAGGATATTTGTATGAGCGTATATCATGCAAATATAAGCTCTAATCTGTAAATAAACTACAGGAGTAAAATATCAAATAACATCTCTTCCAAAATGTAAAGTAAAATAATAAGATAGTTTGAGAAGTCGTTGAGGTTTTCCTCAGGATCTATGACATCCCCTAATTTTTGCTCCTTTGGTTTCCAAAATAACTGTTCCACGTTGAGTCATTTTTGTCTGACGCACCTATGTCCAATCATGAAAACTAAACTTTGAATTCTTGAATACAAAATCTCAATCTTAATCGAGAGTTTTCTTAAGTGATTTCAGTTGCTTGAGATGTAATTAATTATAGGGGCTTGCGCTTATAAGAGAACTAGTAACTCAGATAATCCAAACTTTATTTAATCCTTATACTAAATAGGAGAATGATCGGTTGAAAATTTTGCACACTAATTAAATATCATAAATTTCTTGATTTGAATAGTTGAGACTATTTTCAAGAGATATTCTCATCTTTTTAGATGGAGTATTATTTGTGATATCGTGTTCGATTATTTAAACTATTGAATATTTGAGATATGTTCGGTCTCATTTTTCAAGAATCAATATACTCTTTTCAAAATCAAAATTACATATATAATAAATTAAATTATCCTCATTTTCAAAAAAATAAAATCCAACTGATCAATATCAAAAAATGGTTAGTAAGAAATGGTGGCTAGGTTACAACTCTAGTTATCTACACTTATCAGTCATAATCAATCTGTTTTTATTCATGGAAAAGGCATCACTGACAATATGTTGTTTGTACAAGAATTAGTAAATGATTTGAATCTTAAATGCAGAGGGGGTAACTTAATTGTAAAGTTGGATCTAAAAAATTCTTATGACACTATAAGTTAGGATTTCATACTAGTTGTGCTTAAAGGAAGAAGGTTCAATTCTATTTTCTGCAGGTTTATACAAGGTTGGTTGGAGGAAAACTATTATCAGGTATTAATCAATTACCAAGCACATGGTTTGTTCTCTTCTTGTTGAGGAATAAAGCAGGGAGACCCTCTTTTACCTACTATCTTTATTCTGCCTTTTGATTATTTTTCTAGAATAATCAATTATATGCAGATGGCACATTCTTCTACACAATAGAAAAATATGGCTAGAATGATGATAATTCACTTAGCCTATGCTAATGATGTGATCATTTTTACTAATGGTAGCAAAACCTCTATAAAAAGAGGTTATATCAATTGCTTCTCACATTCCAGGAAACATCAGGAATGATCTTTAATTCTAAAAAATGCCAATTATTCTTTGGAAATCAAATAAGCAACTTTGAAGGTTTGGGCTCATGAATATATTGTCTTATTTATAGTCGTGCTTCCTTTGAAATATTTGGGGGTCAATTTGTTAAAAGACAGGAGGAAAAAATTACAATATGATGAAGTGGTGGAAAAAAATAAAAATATAACTAGTGACTTGACAAGCTCTCATCTATCATTTGGGGGGAGAATTACCTTGCTTAAAGATATTCAAAACTCCATTCCTTTATATGCTATACAGGTACTTAGAATAAAAAAAATACACAAATACTGCTTGAAAGATTATTCAATAAATTTTTATGGTTGGGGAGCATAGAAATAAAATTTGGTCCAGTTGGAAGGTTTTGTGTAAACCTATCCATGTTGCTGGGCTTGGGTGGACTTAGCTTTCGACAATTACAAAACTTAGCTGATGTGAATTGTGATACTTTGGCTTAAATTCAGAGAGTTGGATTCATTGTGGGCTAGATACATGCAAAGTAAATATTACAAAGAAAATCATCCATTGGATGTTAGCTTCAATAATGGTGATTCCAAGACTTGGAAAGACATGTTAAGAACTAGATAAATTGCAGAGAAGTTCATTCATTGAAAGCTCGGAGAAGGTAGCCTACCTTTTTGGCAAGACAATTGGCAATTGGATGATTTGTCTGGCTTTGATAGCAGGGTTTGGAGAAATTAATTGTGATTGAATGTTGGCTTGAGGATGGTTGGAATGTTGAAAAACTTATTAACTTAGCTGGCAAAGCTGTGGCTACTTCTATCTCCAAGATTTTTTTTGATAGAGTTGTTAAAGACAATTTGTTGATTAAAAGCACTTATTCATGTTCTATTAATAAAAGTATCTACTCTAATTTGCATGGTTGAAGAAATGTGGATTAGGTGGAGTAGATTTGGAATAAATAATTGTCCTCATCCATGTCCTTCTTCATTTGGAGGGTACTCAATTGGCTAATTCCAATGAATGATATTCTTAAATTAAAGGGTTGAGAATCCCTTCTCAAGGTGTGCTTTACAAAACTGAGGAAAGCACAAATCATATCTTTTTCAAATGTTGCTTTTCAGTGAATATTTGTCAATTTTTGGGTGAAAAGGCTTGTATCAAAACAATAATATAAGGTTGGGCTGATCTGATACAATGTAAAGAACATTGGAAACATCCGATATACAAATAACAATTTAATAACCTAATTCTTTATTTTGGAATGTGGTTTATTTGGGCTGATATAAATTCAAATAAACACGAGGAGGTTGAAATTAAGATGGAAAGGTGGTCTCTAATATCACTTGTTATCTTCATAAAATTTTTTATTAGTACATGCAAACCCTATTTTCTAGATGGATGGGATGAAAATTTGGGTTCTAAGTTTGAAAAACAATTGTTCAGGGGTGGGGGGGTGAGGGTTGGAGTTACACTTGTACTTTGGAAGCAACCTTTATTTCCATGGATCAAAGTAAATACAGATGATAGTTGGAGGAAGGTAGTTGCTGGCACTGGCGGAGTATATCGATCATATACCGGTAAGTGCTTATGTTTTTTTCCTTTCAGTCTAGCTTTTTGTTCTTTAGATGTAGAATTACATGCAGTTTAGATGTTTATTCATGTGCATTAAAGCAAAAGTGGAGGTTTCTACATGTCGAAATGGATTCAACTATTTTGTTAGATATTTTGCATAATGGTAATGATCCACAATGGTACGTACATGGGAATTTGAGCAAAATTAAGCAATTAGCTAAATTAATAGTTATAAACTTGAGTTACATCCTGAGGGAGGGCAATAAACCAGCTAATGACTTAGCTAAAGAGGTTGTCATAGCTGATTCAATATGTTTGAAGACCAACCCGGACAAATACTTGAAAATGCTACTGAATGGGGATAAATTAAACAAACCACGGGTGAGATACTTGTTTACCTAGAGCTCAACGTCACTGTGCTTGTTACATGGGTATATTGCTTTTTGGAATAGATTTCCTTGTACTTTTTGGAGTAACTTTTTTATTAATGTATTTTGGTGTTTGTTGTGTGTAGTATTTGGATGGTGGAACCCTAGGGGTAAGTGATGTATTTTTTGTATTTTAGTTAGGGGGTTCCACTGTCCCCAATTTGTACCCACATTTTTAGAGCAAAAAAATTACATAATATATCTTTATGGATGCCATATATATATCATTTTCTTTAGTGATATAAAATAAATAAAAAAATGAATATATATATATATATATATATATATTCCTTTATTTATTTATTTTGCATCAATAAAGAAAATGATATATATATGGCATCCATAAAGAAAATGATTAACTAATGAGTTCTTGAAAGGTGTTGAACCATTCGTGCAACCACTATCACAGTTTTTTGACTTATCTTTCATAGGGTAAATTTTTATGCACATGTGAGATGAACATGAATCTTGCATACTTAACACCGGATAAAGTAAGGCTAGACTTATACCGTAGTGAATTTTAATCATATTATTAATCATGCAATTCACATCGTGAGTTTAACCCGCAAATTGATTATTGTCAGATAAGTGTTTCAATGAGATAAACTCAACCAAGTGAGTATGATCCCAATATAATTCAAGAAATTATGTTTTGATGCAATAAGTGCACAGTTTATCAAACAAGTGGATGAGGAGAAGCCACTAAACTAAGAAGCTAAGATGTTCTATAAAGTATTTAATGTTGCATAATGGTCATTGTGAAAAGGAAAAGGTTGTACAGACCATTCTAAGTTACTCATATCTTTGAAAATATTTATTATTAAAGTAAACTATAATATGCATAAAGAATATTTTAACTAGATAATAATATTATTGAAGGAGATAAATCTCAGAGAAAATTTTGCACCAAATAACTTGTATAGATTGAAAAATTAGTGTTAAAGTTAAAGTTGACATCAAAGAAGATATATTATTATTTAATTGTTGTGTGTTATATTACAAGACTGATGCAATTGAGACACATAATAGGTTTTGTGGTGCTAAGAGATTCAGATCACATAGCAAACGAAAAAAAAAGGAAATAGAAGGATGTTCCATACAAGCTTTTCTTCTTCTTGTCAATCAGTACACATCTTCAAAGATTATTTGTTTTCATGTGCATTGCTAAGTAGATGATTTGATATAATGAAAGATTGGGTGAATTTAGTTCTTCGAGTCATTCGGTAAATGAAAATGCATGAAATCATTTCAGCATACTTATCCTCCTTTATAGTTGAGTCACACAATGGCTTGGATTGTGTGTCAATATTTATGTCATATAGTCAGGCTGCCTATCATACTCATGCTAATCAGTGATAGTCACCTGAGATATGCAGAACTGCCCATTTTAGTTTACTTGAAAAGAATAATTAATATATATTTGTAGAGTTTCAGATTTTATGGAAAATAAGTCTAACAACTAACGAAATTGCTACAAAATAAAACTTTTAAATGAAAGATATCTAAAGGTGGATGATAAGCTATTTTCCAATGTGTGGAATGCTATCGAGATGGAACATTGTTGGAAATTTAACATACCCATGCTGCATAAATCTATTGAAGGCATGTATGAGACTAAAATGGCTATTGAACTACAATACTAGTGGCTATTCTTTCTTTCTTTTCTTATATTTTATCTAAAAAGTTTACAGGTTAATGCTATAATATAATATATTTTGTATCTTCCTAACTCTCATCACAAGTAATTTCTTATTTTTGGATGAAAGACGGTTGTGGCCCTCAATTTTCTCACCAAAAAAAAAAAAAATTGCACTAGTGGATATTAATAATGGCTGGTCTTTCCAAAGCAAGACCGCCCAGGTGCAAGTCTATTTCATCATATTTCACATTACACTTAAATTGATGGTCACAAATAAATTGTCTGGCCTCATGTTCTATTCATCCGGGCGGATTATTCTAAAATTTATAGGAATACTAAAGACTTAAATTGACGGTCACAAATAAATTGTCTGGCCTTATGTTCTATTCATCCGGGCGGATTATTCTAAAATTTATAGGAATACTAAAGATGTTTACGATAAATTCCCACTCATAGCCTTTTTTCAATTGATTTATTTCTGCTAAATTAGACATAATTTCAGGGAATCACTCTTATGAAACTTTAAAGAAAGTGCAAAAAATATTTAGAAAATTTAACACTTCTTCTAAATTCTTCTAAAACCCTTGTAGTTGGAGGAAATATTAAGTGCGTCTCTCAGATATCTGAATGACAGCGTGGATCACACAATGCCACAGTGCACAATGGTATGGTGGATTCACACCATTGTCAGGACCTAATATTTTCTGCTCTTGTAAATTTTATCTAGACGACGGCGTGGATCACACAACGCCAGTGGATTCACACCATTGTCTGGACCTAATATTTTCTGCTCTTGTAAATTTTATCTAGTTTGTTTTCTCTTTGAATTAAATAAGGAAATGATTTGGCATAAAAACTTAATCATATAATTTTTCAATTATGACGATCTAAAATGTATATCATCTTTCTTTCTACTTGTATGTTTGTACAGTTGGGCTATGATCGTACCAACTCAGGAATTCTTCCCGGGGCGTATGAGATGGTGATTCGATGATTATGGTGATTCGGTGATTGAACTTTTTCTTCTGCACCGAAAGTCCTATGCTTGAACTGGCCAACCAAAAAGGAAAGGAACTGTTTCCAGTACGTACAGGTTTTGCACATATAACACTGATTAGAACATGGATCAGGCTCGATAATTACTCCCAAATATCAAAATTTTCTTGCTGATCAATCAAATTTAACCATAAATTAAAATTTAATTTGTTTATCATAAATAGCTTAGTTAAAGATAATCTGACACCACTAGAATCTAACTTTGTTATAGATGCATATTTATATTTCTGTATTTAAGCAGTTCTTTTATAATTGAACTATTTTTTAAGCCAGTGACAGAAGTACAAAAAATATCACCAGATAGCAATATATATATACAAAGAGAGAGAGAGAGAGATGCACACATACATTTTTCTTTATTGTGTTTACCATAAAATATAGCAGGTATGTATAAGTTTATTTCCATTTCTTGATGTTATGCCTGTTTTACTCCTGGTGATTGGATAACATTAACAACTCTAAATAGTGCTGATTCGGCACTTGAGTTTTGATCAATACAACCATACATTCATGCATGCATCTATGCATGCATTCTCGCTTTGGCATTTATTAAAAAAAATGTTGCAAATGCTAATGGAAAATAAGGGTTGAAGACCGCAATTAAGAGACACAAGTTAATTAGTTCATATTGGTATTCAAACTGAGTGGCGATCAATAAATGGCCATTGGGTGCTATCATTCAATTATAGTCAAGAGATTTTAGTATACACAGACGCCCGACCGATTATTGTTGGATGATGGTAGTCAGATAGGTATTTTCAAGTGAGATTAGTTCAATGATTATAGTTTGACGATAACAGACTAATGACAATAATATGATAATTTTAGTCGGATCATAATGACTAAATAACTATGATTGAATGATAATAACCTAGTGTAGATGATAGAGTAATACTAAAAAGTTTCAAATTTTGAGGTCTTCTTTTCAAATTTCTTTTTCTTCTAAAGAGTAAGAATATGTTTATAATTTTTAAAAATATCATTTTGGCAAGTTTGATCAAAATTTTCATACATGACCTGGATTGATTCTCATAATTATAAATCGGTCGCTTAAGGTCATCAAAGTTAATAAATTATAAACAAATAAGATTCAAAAATCTTTTGGTCCATTAAATAGTATCATAAAACTTTCAACTATACTTTATGCACTAACTTAGACTAATTTGAATATGGATCAACACAATGTCGGTCTATTTGAGCTCGTTAAGCCAAAACATTCATTTTAATAATAACTTTATTTAATTCCGAGTTATGAAGGTCCCAAATATAGCCATAATTAAAATTTTGTATCATATCTTGACTTGATCAAGATGCTTTTTCTTACCTGTTAACATGAACCAAGCACATCAACATAGCTCAGAAAGAGCAGCTCCATTTTGGCCCATTATTCTTACCGATATACATCACAAAAAAAGAAGCGTGCACAGCTAGCCAGCATCATGATCTTTTAACCCCAACAAACGGTAAATTCCAAAAAGCTTATTAATATAAACAACTGTACACATCACACCAGTTTCTCCTTCCACTTTCCATTCTGATCCCCTCCCCACTCCCCCTTCGCCACTACGACACCATCCCTCTTCCACCCCCCTCCAATTCTCATTCTCCTTTCTCCATATTCTGAGTGCCCTGCCTTGTAACCTTCACATTCCTTTTTTATTCCCCTATCCCTCCTTTCCCATTCCCAAACTATGCCTGCCCCCACTTTCCCTGCGCGCGTGGGCTTTTCAACTCTCTCTCTCCCTCCACATACTCCAAGAGATCTCCCACAAAAAGCAATCAAAGCCCCCTCTTGTTATGCCCACAATCATGAGCCTTGGTTGCCTCATGCGCATGCCATATTCCCCATTGCCCTGCTTCTTCTTCTTCAATCTCCCTTATGCTCACTATAAATCCCCCACCCAACCCCACTCTCTTCTTCCCACTTCCCCAACCGACTCCCTCTCACAACTTCATCTTTCATCCCTTTCCACCATCATTGCTTGTCCATGGCCCTCTCCGGGTTCGAAGGCTTCGAGAAGCGGCTTGAGCTCCACTTCTTCGGCCACGATCCCATCGGTCTACGAAACCTCAGCTTCAAAACACTTGATCAAATCCTCGCCGCTGTACAGTGTGGAGTTGTCTCAGCCGTCGGCAATGCCCACTTCGACGCCTACGTGCTCTCCGAGTCAAGTCTCTTCATTTATCCTCACAAACTCGTCATCAAGACATGCGGAACCACCGGACTCCTCCACTCTGTCCCGCTCCTCCTCCTCCACTCCGCATCGCACGGCCTCAAACTCCTGCGCTGCAAATACACTCGCGGCAGTTTTATCTTCCCCAGCGCGCAGCCCGCCCCGCACACAAGCTTCAAGGAAGAGATTTTATTCCTGGAGAAAAACATTCCTGCCTCCCTCCGCTACCGAAAGGCTCGATTTCTCCCCTCCCATTCCTCTCGCCACAAGTGGCACGTCTACTGCGCTAGTTCCAAAGCTGACGACTTTTATGGAGGACTGATAACAATAGAAGTCTGCATGACCGAGCTCGACCGGACCGTTGCCGACCGATTCTTCCGCTTGCCGGGGGAGGTAAAGATGTCAGGACATGAAGCAGGGAGAGAGATGACACAACGGGCCAGCATACCAGACGCCGCTGGTCCGCGGGCCTTCATCTGCGACTTCGCCTTCGATCCTTGCGGATACTCCATGAACGGGCTCCACGCCGAGCGCTACTCCACCATTCATGTCACGCCGGAGGAGGGGTACAGCTACGCGAGCTACGAGTGTGTGGTTGCGGAGGAGTCGGAGATACAGAGCGTGCTCAACAAAGTGAATACCGTGTTCCGGCCGGGAGTAATGTCGGTCTCGGTAACCGGCGGAGCTGACGAGCGGATTGATATAGCAGGACTTAGTTGCCGGAGCCGAGCAGAGGAAGCCTTCTCCGGCGCAGGCATCGTGACATACCTAACATTTGTGTCAGGAATGGATGAGGAGTGAAGTGCAGCCTGATGTTGTCTTCTCAGAGATGATACTGGGATGTAATTGAGAGAGAGAGAGAGAGAGAGGAGCTAGTGAGGAAGATGGAAGAGGTTGAGAGTGGGAACGCCATGATGTAGAGCTCCACTAACAAGTGTCACGCCTAGTACTTGAGGAGGCACATAGTGGGGTTAAGGGTGAGTGAGGGTTTGGTGCAGGGAATTGGATGTTTTTAGGTTTTTCTTTTTATTTAAATCTTTTTTCAAATGGTTTGTTGTTCTTGCCTTTCTTTCTCCCAAAGAGAGAGAAAAAAAAAAAAAAAAAAAGATTACACTTTCTCTTGTAATCCATTTGTTTATTATGTTAAGTGCCATTCCCATTACTTCTACATTTATGTTTTTCTTTTTCATATTATCTATTCTTGTTGGGAGCCTGCCCAATTCTCCTTCATGTATATCCATATAAGTAATATTTTTTTTTTTCTGAGCAGAAATTCTTTATAATGATACAAACTAATATGTTCTTCAAAATTATTTTCTTATTATTTAGCATAAAAAATATGGTGTTGATCATATCAACTATTTCAAAATAAATCGCATCTGAGCTAAATAAATATATGCTGATTTTATTGATGTGAGAATTTACTGCTTTCAATAATAAAAATATGGTGTATGAGTCATAAAATCAATACGTTCCAGAATATTTGCACATGCAAACATGTTTTTAGGTAAAAGTAGCGCATAAGATGAGTAGGTGGTGGACTAAAAACATATCTTTAATAAAAAATAAAAAAAGATGCACAATTTCAATTCAAATTGTTAATTTTATTTTTTGAGCCATATAATAGATGTTATGTTTTATCGGCTCCCATTTCTTTTTCAACTAAGCTCCCAAGTCAAATAATAAAATGGGCTGAAAAAGTAATTATTTTGTGAATGTGTTTACCGTTAGGACTTGCAAGCTGAGATCTTTCTTTTAACTTTATAGAGTATTTTATAGGCGTTGTTAGGGTTTGTGGTGGAGATTTTTTTTTTTGGGTAATTATTAAAGTGCTCTTTTGTTTTGATGGGAAATTTAGTTGGAATTAAGATAATATTGCAGGAGAGGATAATCTGCGCAACAAATTTATAGACTAGAAACACAAGTAGAACGTGATTATCTATTCTATGATAAGCATGTCCATTGAATTGCTTCAATCTATCAATTTGAAGGAATAGTGCAAATTTACTTCCTATTCTGATATTCAAATCAATATAAGTATAGTCACACAAAAAAAATGGCAAATGTGGTGGACTCTGCTGAATTTTAATCCTGTATATAAATCATGCCTAAATTTTAAAATATGGTGTAATTTTGAAAGTTATATATATATGCGCCGTGTACTCAGATCTGTTGGTCGGATATCTGCTTCTCAGTTATAAGTTCTCAATGGTCTGGGTTCGATTCTCCCTGAGTGTAGGGTGTGATACTCGAATTATTAGTAGCATGAGAGATGACTGTGACTCGTATAATAATCTCTGATCATTCTTTTAAGAACAATAATATATATATATATATATA
>NW_018165294.1:285483-288992 GCF_001263595.1 Phalaenopsis equestris
CATATATATATATATTGAAAGTTTTTAATATGAGGGAGTTGAACCGCATGTCTCACATTTTATTGCTATTTATTATGTGGCAAAAAATTTATGACAAAATAAGAGAATAAAAAAACTTTATTTTAGATTTAGAAATTTAGTAAAAAGGCCAGAGTTTTTTTTTTTTTCTCTATTTTTCGGCTCAAACTCTCGAGGGAGCAATCAAACAAAGGGTATGTTAGGAAGAATTTAGTCCACTTATGAGCAATAAGAAAGATATTAATATAATATTGCCACCAAGAAAATCAAGATGATGAGATTTATGATACTGATACATTGATGAGATTTATGATACTGATACATTAGCTATGTATCACAGAATTCCAAAAAAGAGTTGTACTTGTGTCGGACGCGAACATGACTTCGACACATCCAGACAAATGTCCGACATTGCACAATATGAGTCTGAATTTTTCTAAAACCCTGTCACGTTCAGGATAAACCTTGACACAACGCCGTACATAAGCTTGACACAACTTGAGGAAAGCAAGACATTAAAAGTTGAAAATTATAAAAATACATGTAGCCCTAATTACATCTCATAGTCAAAGCAGATTCCTCTCTCGTTGTGTCGAAGCTCCATCCAAACGTCATCGGAGCAAGGTCGTCAAAGCCGAATGTCGAAAGTGCATCAAACATTCATTGAACCTTGCATCAGTGGTTCCTTCTTAGTTTTCCAAAGTTAAGCATCAAATGTTCGTTAATTTTCCGAACTGAAGTGTTTGAGTTCCCTTTTCTTTATTGAAGTTGAATCTACACCAGCTAAAGCTCATATCATAAACCTTTTTTCAACTTGAGCAGGAGTCTAATCTATTCGTTAAAGCTAATCCAAATACCCTACATCGAAGCCTAAGTCGAACTTAGTGATTCTTGCGTTGAAGCCTCTATTTATCGAAGTTGAGTCAAGTTAAAGCTGTCTTAGTTCTATAAGTGATAATTTATTTTTTTTTATACTCTTGAATTAACTAATAGTTATAAATCTATACATATTACAATTCTAAAAGTTAAATTTTAACTTAATTAATTGAATAAAGTGTATTACATAATATTTAAAATTTTAGTAGATAAGTTGAAGGAATTTTTGAATTATAAAATGTGTACGATTTTAAAATAGTATATTTTTTCTTAAGAGATTTCTTACTGCAAGTTGAACTCATAAGGCTAAATTCTATTCTTGTATATTTTATTTTGTGATTTTAGTAGAGATAATGAAAAAATATATATTTTATATTAATTATGGATTAAATATAAAAATATGTGCATGACAAATTATCATATTTTATACCGTTATATCGTATCATTGTATCATGGTATGTGGCGCTGTGTCATGTGTGGTATGTCTCTTACTTCGTAGTGCGTTAGCGATGATAATTTTGTGAGCAAAAAAGATGAGGGCTTCACGTGTTACGAAATTTTTTGCCAGCATTATTGACATTTTCTCATATTTTTGAGCAAGAAACTATCCATGATTAATGAGTTTATGAATTGAAGTGCTATCATGGCATTGCCTCGATGTAGTAGCAAAATATCATCATATTTAGTAATGTCACCAATAAGAGAACGCATCTTAGCCAATAAGCGACTTACACACACACACACACACAAATTACATTTTCTGACAGCCAATTTCCATTGATTATGATGAGAAAAATCATTGTTTTCGATATTTCTGTTGGTTCTAGGCTAGTAGGTAAAAAAATGTCGGTAATTTTTATCGGTCGGAAAAGTGCCTCACCAGCCAGTTTCTTATGACACACTTAAGTCGTTGATTAGGTGTGGTTAAACGTCTATAAATAAGTCTATCAGCTAGCCATTGGTTTTGGCTACAAATATGTCAGAAGTTGACGTAAACCGATGGTAAGCCGATAGAAACTATAGAATAAAAAAAAGAGATTCCCCATTTCATATTTACATTACTATAAATGTTATCACAACATTTAATATATCATTCTAAGCAATTAAAAAACTAGAATAGCAGTTAAACATTTAATTATCCAATCAAATAATGAAACATATCAAATGCATTTAATATAAAATATATGCATCTCTATTCACAGAGAAAATATATGTACAAACGTTCAGCATAATCATAAAAAAAAAATGTTCCCTCTAATCATTCTCCTTTATCTCCTCATCCTCGTTCTAATCCTCATCCTCATCGTCCTCTATTGTTTCCTCCTCCTCCAATGTTGTCACTTCCTTGTCATGCTTCATCATCTGCTGTTGGAAGGAATCTAATTCGACCTTCAACTTGGCCTCTAGCTCTGATCTCATATGAGTGAAATGGGCCTCCTTCTCGGGAGAGAATGCGACAACACACCATGAGATCACCTCATCCTGAATTGTAGAGATAGAAGTTGCATATGCATTGGTGGAGGGGTGAGCGTCATATGCAAACCTTTGTGACCCAAGCTCGTAGAATCTACCCTTCTTTTTCCCTTCAGCAGCCTCCCTTCATAGGTTGTACTTGGAAGGATCATAATCGTGGATTGTAATACCTCCTAATGCTTGGGATCGGCTCTATTTCAATTGTTGGAATCTCTCCTGCAAAAAAATACTTACTTTCAGTTATCACTAGCATGTATTAAAAAAAACAATTTTAGCTCCTGAGCTACATGGGTTGCACGGGATCTTTCATCGATCCAGGACTGGTCGGAGTGCCTCTGGTAGGTGTGCTCATGTACATTGATGGTGGAGGGCTCTCACCCCATCTCTAAATTTGTCCATATAACGAAATGGTTAGAATACAACTTCAAATTATAGAAAACTTTAATGAAGGAATGAAATGTTATCGCTTATATTCTTTATGTGGAAGCACCCCACCAGTGTGCTTGGAGGGCCCCGTGCTTCCATAGTCCGACTGACTATTCAGCCTTGCCTTCTCCTTCTTCTTCTGGTAGTTCTGAGAATATGAGTCCTTAAGCAACATGGAAAAAAAAAAACATCCTCTCTGAGCCATAGAGGACGTTGTCGTGATCTCTGAATATCGCCAAACATGTTTCAGAGATGATCACTGCCTTGGGCTTGAATTTATGCTAGATTTTATGTTTGTTCAATACATAAATAAAAATAAATTAAGATATTGTGAATGATACATACCGCAAACTCTTGACACCAAAGATCTCGAACTGCTATCAGGATCTCCTTCCGCGACAAGTACGTTGAGTCGTACTTACTTTGAATGATATCCTAAATGGCTTAAATAGTCTTGGTAAGGGGGTAGAACCTTAAAACAACAAATTATTAGTTGTATATTCAATCGATAAAAAAAATATTACTATCAATATCCTAAAAATAACTTACGTGTTACTCACAGGCTCAATGAGGTAGCTACTGCCTATCGACTCCTGCCTGGTAGTGGTAGCACATGCCAGGGTTTAGGGTGGAGTTGAGTGTAACAATGGGGTGGGAATAAGGGTCGGGCCAGCGGTGAGAGTGAGGGTAGGGGTGGGTGCTGGTGCAAGGGCGGG
>NW_018165294.1:289148-308454 GCF_001263595.1 Phalaenopsis equestris
CCCCCCCTCCCAAGGGAGACCGGCCTACCTGCAGTCGACATCTGCAGCAAAGAGAAAAAAATTATTAAATATTGTGCATAACAACATACTATGTAATAAACTGAGAATATAATAGCACACAATAATAATAATAAAACAAATTGCAAGGTACAACTACTAAAATTGAAAATAAAAAAGTACGAAATAAACTGAAAGATGAAATTCAACGAAAAAGTATAATATACAAACTTACAAGACTTTAAGCTTCAAATATTCAAAGTAACTTACTTATCTTACTCTTTATCATTTGAAGAGTGACTAAAGAATGCAGTCATGATCTCCTCTTCAAGCGCATCGTTACAATCATACTCATCACCAAAGTTAATTTGTTTGTATTCTCCATTGGCAACCTCTATATTGAGCTCTTCATCGATTGCATCAAGTGGGAAACAAAAACCTATCATTTCACTTTCGTGATGGGTAGGTTCAATGTTATTCTGAATATTAATAATTGCCCTTGGTTTACTCAAAATTACAACCGCCCGGTCAATGCTATCTCTTGCGTTGTGTGGATATTGAAGATAGTAATCCCGGCTTGCATGTCGGGCTAGAATGAAAGGATCAAATTTAGTACACATTCTGTTCACTTTCACTTCTGTGATATTATATAGTTAGTTTGCCCTTGTACCACGATTAAGAATATGATCAAACTAAGTAAAGTTGAATAAGAATACACTTCCTCTAATAGAGTCTAGGAAAGATAGTTCAATAAATTCTTCCAGAATCCCATGATAGTATATCTCGTTGTCTGATTTATCATTTGTTTTAATATAAATGCCAGAATTACAATAATTTTTTTTTCTTCAGACCATGATCTCATATGAAACTTGTACCCATTTACATTATAAATTTGCTAAATTTTCATAATGCACATAGGTTCCCAAGCAAGATCTATCAACCTTGATTCATCAACCCCGTTTCTCCAATCATGAATATATTAATATATACATAAGAAACTTTGTATTAATGAAAAGCCAGGTATCACATGAGAAATGAATATGTCAGTTTTAAATCACATGTGTTTTAAACACTTGGGGAATTTATTTTCGATTTCTCTGCTAGTGTCATCATTTTTAAGTAACTTTAATGAATCCACGAATAAACTACAAATATTGAAATATCATTGAAACAGCTGATCATGACTTTTTACAGATAAATGAGAGAAAAAGTTTTAATAAAAAAATATCATACTCAATAAAGGGCTGTACTTCTTCATAATTAAGAAAAGTATAAGTATCGCTGCTTGGAGTTCCTGATCATTAAGTTAACGTGATGTGCATCTCCCCAATGCTTCACCCAACTGCTGGAAAACAGAAAGGATTGATGGTGACACCAAACCCAATGAGCCTTTCATGGATTCCTCTTCTGCAAAATAGTATGAGCAGAATGTCATTGGCTCCTGCAGTAAATATGCTTCAGATATCGATCCTTCAAATCGGGTCTTATTCTTCACAGTTATTTTTAGTTTATTCAAAAATCTAAAAAATAAATGTTGCTTAGCACATATCGGCAATCTTCTTTATAAACGAGCGATTACTACCTAGTATAAAAGTAATTACCTCTCAAATGAATACATCAAGCGATACTGTATTAGATCTCTAATTAATGCCTCGTGGGGTAAATGTATAGGCAAATGTTCCATCGAGTCAAAGAAATATTGTGACAATATTCTCTTGAGCTTGCAAAGTGTTACAAGAATGTTTGCTTCCAACTGACATACGCTATCAAGTTCCAAAACAGCTACACAAAGTTCTCTGAAGATCACACCGATTACAATTAATGAATTAAGAACTTAGCTTGACAAACAACTAAATGCGGTTAGCATAAAATTTTGTAAAAAAAAATGGCAAACATGACTTTTTATGCCAAATATTTTTAACGCCCTCATCAACACAACACTTCAAATTTGAAGCATATCCACTCAAAAATTTTAGTGATTGGAGCCACTCACAAATTGTTCTTCACTAGGATAAAGTCGAGGAATATTTTGCTTTGGGCTTATTGAGCTTGTTGATAGTAATTTCTCGGATTTCCAATTCTCGCATTTTACATATCTCAGATTTTCAACTTTCATATGTGATTGATTGCGCACCAAGAAATATGTTCTCATAAGGAAATAATTCATATGATGTAAGAGTTTTCACTGCATCATTCAGTGTGAAGTCTAATTTCCATTACTATAATGAAAATTCACTTCGAAATGTAAGATATTAGTTCCAAAATTGAAATTCATTTTGAAATCAAACTTGCATTGCCAAAATTAGAATTGCGGCAATGTAAATTAGTTTTTAATGTGAAGTTCCATCTTGGAATTGACAGATTAGATTTCAAAGTGAATTTTCATTTTGGTGGTGGTAATTAGACTTCACACTCGAGGATGCAGTAAAAATTCTTATATAATATGAAATATTTTCTTCTAAGAACATATTTTTAGGTGTGCAGTCAATTGCATAAGGGGTTGTGGCAATGAGAATGTTTAGTTCTATGATTGACTTTACAGTTAAAAGCAAAATATGAAACAAATATGCTTGTGATAGGGTTGGAGTAGCTACATTTACATGCAATATTAGAAAGACATTAGAAAATCTAAATAAATCATCAGAATTATTTTTTCATAATACAAAATAACAATTATTGCCCAAAAAAATCCTCTAATTTTACTTTTGACCCTGATTTGATTAATGTCGACAACTGGCTCGAAATCAAAATGTTCGCAACCTACCGAGGCTGTTAGGGTTGTCAAAGATTGATTATCAGCGAACATTCCTCTATATTTTATCTATAATCTTGTCTTTCACGATAGCTACACCAGCTCTTTTATGAGTATATCTCTTTCACAATTTCTCTTCAAGTGTAAAGTCAACGATCCACCCAAGTATTCTCGTTTCAATAACGTTTCTTACTAGATTACTTCCACACTTCTAAGAAATTTTTGAGAAGGAAGTGATTCAAATGTTATAAGAGTTTTTCACTTCTTCCTTCAATGGAAATTTGATTCTCTTGGAGGAAGAAATGAAAACTTTCATCTATGAACTACTTCCATCTCATTATATGTTTAGAGGTATGGAAGTACTCTAGTTAAAACTTATAGAGACGAGGATGTTTAGGTTTATGATTGGCTTTTCACTTGAAGACAAAATATGAAACAATTATATATGTGAGAGGGCTAATGTAGCTAAAGTAGCATGTACTATTAGAGGTAGACAACTTAATCAATTAAGAGTCAATATTTGACTGTTTAATGATCTACAACAAAACTAACATTACTAAGGCGTTAAACGATCTGATTTCTAGCCGAGATGATGTAAGTTCCAAAAAAAATATGATCCAAAATTTTGGTTCATAACATGGCGTGTTTATTTCAATTTAAGTTTCATGTACGAGTCAAACTTAGAATCAATTTCCAAGAAATTATAATTTTCAAGTTAATTTCACAGTCATACACTATGTTCTACCAAAAATATCAACTTACATACAAATTAGTTTTCAGGATTTAACCAAAAATCTCAAAACTTGATAATTTCATATTTGCAGGATTTATTAAATCCTATACAAATTGAATCTTGCTTTCAACCAAATAGCCCCCTAATCTAAACACCAACATTTTGCACAATAGAACATTGCAAGTCTCACCAACATCTTATAAAATTTTCCTCTAATTCTAAGCAGTATTTTCTATCACTTAACAGGTTGGATGCATTCCTCCACTTCAACCAACCAACTTGAAATCTATTAATCACATCCTGATCTATATCAACATCACTTTGAATAAGAGACTTGAGATATCTAAGATGTTCACACCTTTTAATAATTTAATCACTAGTTTGCCTCTAGAGCTACAACCAAACAATTAGATTTCATGTATTCAATTTTAAAACAACTCATACGAAGGCCTTTAGACTCTAATGTCGACATCTATAATTTAGGTTTTGCAGTGATTACATACAAGGCACCCAAACATTACTATTCACAAATCAAGAACCCTCTTCAATCGATTTGTTAAATTCTCACTTAAATATCAAAAGTCTTGATAAAACCTCAACTCATATTTTTTATTTTTTGGGAAATTCACAATGGTTTGATCGTGGCACTCATAAATGTGTCACTTTTACTAAGGTGTTATCTAGCAACTAATTTAGAGAGGGATTTAGATGGGCTTTAAGCCAAATGTTATATGAAGGTGCTGAGACCTGCAATGTTTCATGGTGTAGAATGTTAACCTTTAAAAGGGAATCATAAAAAAAAAAGATAATTGTGGATGAGATGAAAATGCTTAGGTGGATGCATAAGTTCCTTAACACTTTAAGACAAAATTATAAATGGATATAGACGTGATAGGGTTGTCGTAGATTGAGTGGTTGATAAGATTAAATGGAGATGTCTTAGATATGGTTTGATCACATTAAATGTTGACCAACCGATGAGCCTTGGGGGATCATTGACCAACCGATGAGCCTTGGGGGATCACGAGATCTGCTTGACCAAGTAATGTCGACATCAGTATTGACTAATTTTAATTTTCATAATATTTGCACTAATATGTAAAGCTACTTCAATGATGCATATGAATATTCATAATTTGAGAGCTTGGATGTATAATAGATTATATTCAGGATGAAAAGGACTCACTGATGAGTTCTTGAATGGTGTTGAAGAATTCGTGCAGGTGATCACACAGTGCCAGTTTATTTTTGGTGTCCTTGTGTGAAGCACTAAAATCAAGGGTATTTGCAACTCAAAGAAGTTATGTTGGATCTTTACCACAAGGGATTCAAACAAAATTATTGGTACTGGAATGCACATGGTGAGCAAGAACCAGAAGTTGAGTACGATTAAGGATGTGCCCAACAAGTTAAGGTCATATATTAGAGGAATATTATCCTCGCACAAACAAAGAAATGGCTCATGATGCTCATAAAGATCATTTTGTTGAGAGGGTTTCACAAAAAAGTGAAACACCAAACAACAAATCACATAATACTATGACTTACTGAATGTTGCACAACGACCTCTATGAGATGGTTACACTACACATACAGAGTTATACGTGGTGCTAAGAATGTTGAGCATCAAATCTAATTTTAACATATCCAGAGAAGCATTCAATCAAGTAACAACATTATTGAAAGAGACAAAGCATGTAGATAATTTAATGTCAGATGTCATGTACATAAAAAAAAAGTTAGTTTAAAATTTAGGGTTACAATCTGAGAAGATTGATTACTGTGTTAATGGTTGCATGATATATAACAAGACCAATGCAATCTAGATGACTTGCTGATTTTGTGGTGTTGATAGAATTAAACTTAGAAGGAAAAAAGGGTAAAATCAAAAAAAATATTTCATACAAGTGTCTCTTTTATTTTTTGCTAATACCTCAGCTTCAGAGTTTGTTCGATTCTATACATATAGCTCTTTACATAACTTGGCATGATACCAGATCTGTTGACGCTAATTCGATGGGTCAACTGTAACATGGTGAGGCATGGAAACATTTTGACCGTACTTACCTAAACTTTGCAGTTAAAGTATGCAATGTTAAACTTGGCTTATGCGCACATGGTTTCACCCCGTACAATCACGCCGCAACCCTATATTCATGCTGGTGAGTAATCATTACGTCATACAATTTTCCCCTTAATAAGTGCATGATTGTGTCACTTTTATTTTTGAAGTTGATCATATCAGGTCTGTATAGCCCCAATGGGGAAAATCGACGTCTACTTATAGCCTTTGATTAAAGAGCTTCAAATGTTATGAGAAATGAATGTGCTTACTTATAATATCACTACAAAAAAGAATTTTTCAACTAAGAATGGCTCCTATGTGGACAATTAATGATTTCCCAGTTTATGAGATGTTAGTTGGTTGGAGCATAGCCAGGAAATTGGCTTGTCCTTACTGCATGGATATGTCCAAGGCATTTACTCTGAAACATGGAAGGAAAAAATAGTTGGTTCAGTTGTCACTAAAGATTTTCGGGCTAACATCACCTATTTATAAGGAATAGAGTTGCATTCTTAAAAAAAACAAAGTTAAAAGATCAAGTCCACCCACTAGGATAATTAGAGTCAAAATATTGTAGATGATTAGTGAAGTACAAATGATCACTGAAAGAATAGAGTTAGTTTCAACTCGTCTTTCTAATTTCAGTGTCTCACACAATTGGACTAAGCAGAGTATATTTTTGGATCTTCCATGTTGGAAGACTAATCTGATTAGTCATAATCTTGATGTCATGCGTATTGAGAAGAATGATTTTGATAACATCATCAATATTGTGATGGATATCAAGGGTAAAATAAAATAAAATGTGAAAGCCATAATGGACTTGAAATATTATTGCAAGAGGAGAACCTTAGAAATTCAAGAGATAAATGCAGACAAATTAATAAAACCCAAAGCTTCATATTGTCTTACACTAGATCAACAAAGAATAATATTTGAGTAGGTTTTTTGACTTAGGAACCTGAAAGGTGTTTGGCATGAAGAGTCAGGACTATCATATATTTTTATAGTGCTTATTATCTTTTACATTTCATACGTTGCCAAAGCTAATTCTTGATTCTTTGATTGAAGCAAGTATATTCTTCAAAAAGTTGTGTGCAGGGACCTAAATGTTGATTCATTAAGAAATTTTTATGTGAGTATTCTCTTATTATTATGCAGGCTCGAGTGAATATTTCCTCCTGATTGCTTTGACCCTATGGATCATCTGCCTATACATCTATATTACAAGGCTAAACTGGGTGGTTCAATTTAGTACAGATGGATGTATCCCTTCAAGTGGTATGTCTTTCCAGTGCATACAATTGCGAGTTGCATTTTATTTCAGACTAAACTAACACCATATTCAATATAAAATATCTTTGTGTTGCAGATTTTTAAATAAAATCAAAAAAATAGTTAAGAAAGAAGTACATCTAGTGGGATTGATATGTGAATCATACTAGTTTCATGAAACAATTATTTGCTGCTCCTATTATTTTTAGCAAGGACATCAAATAGGTCATAGTGTAGGTGACATGTCTTCACAACCAGAATTATCAATTCAAACATGATGGGAGCCATCAGTGAAGCATGGTATATGATATCTTAGCAATAAAGAGATCTGCGTAGCTACATTGCATGTCCTAATGAACTACGACGAAGTCCAGTCATTTATGCAGTACGATTCATTGTATCCAACTCAATATTGTCATTTCTTATTGAGAATGTTATATATATATATATATATATATATATATATATTAAAATATACAAATTACAATGATGAGAGAAGATATATTTCTCTAGAGCTTGACATAAAAGATGAGTCCCTATTAAGCATGAAAGTTGAAGCATTATTTCAGACATGGTTCAAATTATATATACATTGAAGCAACTTGTTAAATCACATGTATGTAATATAATCGTCATGTTAGAAGTTAGACTAATAGCACCTTTGGAATTGTTATAGGTTCACAATACTAGCAACATAATCACATATTAGAGATTACTAGATCTTTCTTGGGGATCTAATCACAATGTTGCTACATGACAGATTGTTGATGTAAACGGTTATAGATTTCATACAAGTTCCTATTGTGAAAGGAAGAAGACATATAACTGTGTTGTCGTTGTTAAAGAAAACACACATACACAAATAGTGATGTTAGCTTTTACGGTCTTGAAGAAGTAATTCAATTATAATATTTGGGTAATGTCAGCTACATTGCATACTTGTTCAACTATCAGTGGTTCAATTCTGTTATGAAAAGAGGAACCCAAACACATATGCCTTATGATATCATTGAAGTCAAATTGAATAGATGATGTGCAAAGTTTGGTCCATTTGTTCTGGCACACCAAGCTACTAGGTTTATTACCTTTGATACCCTGATAAAGCAAGGGATAAATTTGATTGGGTTATTGTTATGAAGAATAAACCAAGGAATACTATTGAGTTGTAAAGTATTATAGAAACAAATGACCAAGAGGAAGGTTTGTCAGATTTTTGTATTCTGGTCAGCATAAATGATGAAATGTTTTTGTTAGAGGATGCTAAGGTGATTTTTGAAGAGGTTCCTTATGATATGGATGAGAATAATGATGAGACTATAGAAGTAATTTTAAGTTCATCTTCGTTGATGAGTTCCTCTAATGAAACTTAATAATAACGGTATGTAATTTTGGATTAGGGGTTACTGCTTCTTTTAGATTTGTTGTTTTTAGACATAGCTGCGACATGTTACCTTCTCATGTTTACTTTTGCTACTTTTATCTTTCCTTTCCTTTTTTATTTTTTACTTTTACTTCTACTCATGATTATATTTGCTGACGGTACTAATTTTATTAATGTCCTTCCTTTATTTACAAGAGGCCGCATATGGTGCAGGTGGTCAACCACCTTAGAAACTCTATGTTCTCGAAACATTAGAAACCAACTATCGAAGCAGGAAGACGAGGTCATTTTCTTCTGTTATAGCTTCCGCACTTGCTCCCCCATCTGCTACTATCACCCCTTCTGCAAGTCCTGCCCTCCCACCTACTACTACCACACTTTCTGTGCCACTTGCTTCCCCGCCTACTGTTCCCACACCTACTCCCCCAACTGTTGTGAGTGTTGCTATTAGTACACCTACTACCCCATCTACTTCGACACCCACACTTCCTCACTCTCCCCCCAACCAGTTCGAGCCTCACCTGCTTCAACACCTTCTGAGTCTAACCCCTCGACTCCTACACATGTGAGGATGCATTTAACTTTAAAGGTGGACTCGTAAGTTATTTTGAACAAAATATGTTTATTTGTCATTTTATATACTTTTATATAACTAATTTTTTCTTAAGCAGATCCATTCCCCACAAGATGTCTATCACCTACATCACAGAGATAATCCGGAGCAGATAGGATCACCCGTATATCTCTTAAAAGTAGACCCATGTTGCCACTTGGGACTTGTGGTTCAGGGAGTTTGAGGTAGAATCTTGTAATTTGGACCAAAATTGTAAATTTAGATTATTTTTTTATACTAACACATTTATTATTTTTCTTGTTGCAAAGATCCTTGACCTGGCTCCTAAAGCACCACCATCATATCCACCAAATCTTCTACATTCGGGGCAGACATCAGCTTGAGGGCATGTTCACAACTGCCTACCGGAAAGGCGAGTGGCTTTCCTGAATCAATGAGAAGCTCTAGGGTTAGTTGAATGTAGCATCGGCCTCTTCTGCCTATGAGAGGAAGAGACAGATGAACCAGACAATGGAGGGAGCCAGAGGAGCTGTGCTCCATATTAGAGAATTTGTCCCCCATACGGAGCACTACAAGAGGCTAGTAAGATTCTTTTAAATTTTTAAAATTTAATCTTTAGTGAATTATGTGGTGCTAACCAATGCATATGCTACCCAGGCCAAGGAGTTAAGACGTGAGCCCTCCATGTTGAGTTGCATGTCCAAACCCATCAGCGCCCGGAGACACAATAGTGGGTCTCGAAGCATTCTCGCCGGGTTGCTATCAGTAAAAAAAATTAAACTTTATTTTAACTCTTATTATTCAAAGTGATAATTAAACAATGGTTTTTACTATGCAGGAAGAGTTTGACAAGCTCCAGGAGAGGCACTTAACCACTCAATCCTAGAGATCTACCAGTAACAGTAGTAGTCATTCTACCACTGTTCAGTCTGAGTTCAAGTTTTGGACTAAGGTGACAGGAAAGAAGATGGGGAGGGTCTATGGCCTCGTTAGCTAGCCTTCGAGGTCGATATCTCTCGTGGTCCTATACTAAGTTTCCCGAACTCCTCAGATCAAAATGCTCTTGCCAGGCAGGTCGCTGCAATGAACGAAGAACTCTGCCAATTGCATGAACAGTTGTTAAAAGGTCAACATATAGCTGAGGATTCTATAGCGCGCTTGGAGGAGAGTATAGCAGTTCACCGTGGCAAGCGGTCGATGACATTCATAGGAGAGGAGGATGAGGAGTTAGTTCGTATGTTTTTCTTTATTTTTCAGCATTACTTTGAATATTTACTCTTAAAATTTTGGTTAATTTTATTGTTGATGTATTTGGGACAATTTGTGACATTATTTTACTTGTCATTATTGATATTTGTTTGAGTTATGATCTGTGTTGATGTCGTTGGATAAAATGTTGTTGTGATATGAATTCTTTGTTGTATGCTGGTGAAAATCTAATTGTTCTTTTATATTATTTTTTTAGTGTAGCATGTTTGCGTCTGTTTTGCATCGAATATTTTGACTCTCAAACGACAATAATTTTTTGTCGTTCATCGATATTTTATGTCGCTAATCCAAGGATAATATGACGCATAAGTTTAACGTCAAATTTAATCGACGCAAATTCGGATGCACGTGTAGCATCAATGCAAATCGATGCTAAGTCGTCACAGATAAGACACAAATATATTACGATGAATTTTTTCGACGCTAAAGAAACACATATTGCATTATCGACCCTCAATTTACCCACGAAAAAAAAAACACAAACATAAAATATATGCAAATCAAACAATAACCCTCAAATATCGTCGCATTAGTCTCTAATTTACGTCTGATATTGCCGATGCAAATTTGTTGAATATCTGTAGTGTCACTTCCCATGTTTTTTCCTGGAAATATATTTCTTAAAAGTAATTTTATGTCATAGATTCTACACTTCAAAAAAAAAAACAAATTAAAATGTGATGCATCCTATGCCATTGTTTGGTTGCAAGTAAGATTTAGTTCAAATAGAATACAGTAAATCATATGAATCCAGATTTATAAAATTTTAAAGAGGCTAAATCCTCAAAATTTTATTGTATGTTAATGAGTAAATTCTAATAAATCATAAAAAAATAGTTTAATAATTTTAGTAGGATTTAAAAGAATTTCTGTTTTCCTACACTTTAGCTTCTCCAAACGCCATAAATCTCTCTCCCAATAATATTTCCTAAAACCAGATTTAAAACCAAATTACCAAAAAGCAGGATTTAAGAATCCGTAAAATTTAGGGATCTCTATTTTTCCCATATGGCAGGATTTAAGCAGCATATCATTGCAAGTAAAATGCAGGCTTAATTGAATCAATCAAAATTGGTAGCAATTCATTCCGTTGCACTGCTCGTTGGCCAGCGACCAGCTTCCAAGCCAAAATATGTGCCAGCTTCACCCCCTCTATAAATAGCAACGCGGCTTTCCAATTATCTTCAGCCCGACACGTTCTCCGCAATTCCTGTTCCATTAGCCACCCAAAAACACTCGGCCATCCATTCTCCCGCATCCTTCTCTCCCTCCCTTCCATCTCCATTCCCTTCGTCCATCCCAAACCACTCCCCCAATTCCCCATCCTCCCTCTCCTCCCATGGTCCCCGTCAACTCCTCCTCTCTCTAGCCCTTTTCCTCCAAACCTCGAGGAGGCCATACCACAATGGCTCTCCTCCTCCCCTTGCTCTTCCTCCTCTCTTCCCACCCCCTCGCTCACTCCCTCCCCACCCTCCGCATCGACGTTGTCCACCCCCCCTCCACTCTCGCCCCCCTCCCCCACTCCCCCCCTCTTCCGCGAAGCCCCCCCCTTCCGCAACTCCGACGACTGCATCCCCCCCACCCACATCAACATTGCCATGACCCTCGATGCTAACTACCTCCGCGGCACCATAGCTGCCGTTCTCTCCATCCTTCAACACACCTCCTGCCCTGAAAACATCTCCTTCCACTTCCTCTCCTCCCGCTCCAACCCCCACATCACCTCTACCATTCGATCCACCTTCCCTTACCTAACCTTCCACATCTTCCTCTTCGACTCCATCCGTGTTCGCGCTCGCATCTCCCGTTCCATCCGCCAAGCACTCGACCAACCCCTCAACTACGCTCGCATCTACCTCGCCGATATCCTCCCCCACAACGTCCAACGTGTCATCTATCTAGACTCCGACGTCATCCTAGTGGACGATATTCGCAACCTCTGGAGAGTGGACCTCGCGGGTCAGGTTATCGCCGCGCCGGAATACTGCCACGCTAACTTCACCAAATACTTTACCGACGCATTTTGGGCAGACCCGGGGTTTGCCCGAACTTTCAAAGGCCGTCGTCCGTGTTATTTCAACACGGGGGTGATGGTGATGGACGTGCAGAAATGGAGGGCGGGGAGGTACACGGGGATGATGGAGGACTGGATGGGGGTTCAGAAGCAGAAGAGGATATACCATCTCGGGTCCTTGCCGCCGTTCCTTCTGGTGCTGGCTGGTAACATCAAGGCTGTCGATCATAGATGGAACCAGCATGGGCTTGGTGGGGATAACATCGAGGGCCGCTGTAGGAAGCTGCATCCAGGACCTGTTAGCCTGCTTCATTGGAGTGGAAAGGGGAAGCCATGGCTGAGATTAGATTCGAGGAAGCCGTGCAGTGTTGACCAGCTCTGGGCTCCTTATGATCTGTATAGATCTTTTTCGCCCACTCTTGAATGATAGAAAGCTGATGAAAGAGGCGGGTAATGAGTCTTGCATGGGAAGGGGAAGGCACGTTGAGCAGAGATTGTCATGCACGTATATATATAATATGCAAAGCAGAGGCTGATGGAGACCAGATTGAGAGTCGGGGTTTCTTGAAGGAGAAGAGAGAGAGAAGTAGAGGACAATGAAGAGCTGAATGCTCTGCAAATGGAATTGAGAACGATATGGGGGAAAGCAACATGATATATTTAGGGGTGATGTTGCTTTCATTGAGGTAGCGGGTAATTAAATTAAGAGTGTAACGGTTCACTAATAAATCGATGAGGCCCATTTGAAAGAGCAAATGAGAAATAAGGATGGGGATTTTTTTTTAAATTTTTTTTTTCATTTTATTTTTGTATTTTTAAAAAAAATTTTTTTAAAATTTTTTTTTCATTTTATTTTTGTATTTTTAAAAATTTTTTTCTTTACATGGGATGGTTGTAATAATGAGTACCCAAATTGTGCTAAATTTTTTTTTTCATTTTATTTTTGTATTTTTAAAAATTTGTTTCTTTACATGGGATGGTTGTAATAATGAGTACCCAAATTGTGCAGAAGATTTGGGGAAAAAAAAAACAAAGTAATCTAACCTTTTGGTTAGACATGGATAATATTTTTTGGGTATGGTTGTTGCCCTTTTTTTGCAGGATTGTCAGACCAGTAGAGTTGAGTCTATTTTATTATTCGGTGGGTTTATTAATGAAGATAGAAGATTTGGGAAAAAAAAAAAGCAAAGTAATCTAACCTTTTGGTTAGACATGGACAATGTTTTTTTGGGTATGGTTGTTGCCCTTTCTTTGCAGGATTGTCAGACCAGTAGAGTTGAGTCTATTTTTTTATTCGGTGGGTTTATTAATGAAGAATATATATTGCTTTGTTGTAATGATTTAATGATACTATTTATTTATCATGATTTTATAAATTGATTTTTGTTTGTCGTGGTTTTGTGAATTGATCCAATTATATGTATTAGAGTTATTTTCATTTTAAAAATAGATTTTAAACCAAACAGTCTTTAATTATTTTCATGAATAAAATAATGATAGAAAATCAAAATTGTAGATGCTACCAGTTTATGCGGAAGAGTTAAAGGCATAATTTTAAGGGGAAGGGCTAGTTTAATTGGTACCAAAGAAATTGAAATGTGTTTGGCGGAGGCATGCCTCTTTAACCATGAGGCCTGCATTCAAGCTATTAACCATCTTTTCTTTTTTGATAGCTTAGTTGTTCAAATAAATAAAATAAAATAAAGTCATAAACAAACTAAGTATTCCATGTACATAGCTTTTTCTTTGGCCTAGATGGCCTTCTTCAAGCAAAATTTATAATAGTGGCTGCTCATTTTATGTGGAAGGTTGGGATAACAAAGCAAAATAGTCCTACCCTTTGGCCACAAATTGACAATTTTTTGGATGTGGTGGATACTTTTTCATTGTCGGATTGTAAAATCAGTAGAGCCAAGCTTATTCATTCTTTGGTGGGTTTAGTTGAGAATTTATGTTGCATTGTCATATTGATTTAATTACAAATATTTGTTTATCAAGGGTTGATAAATTAGTCTTGTATGTCATGTGATTTCTAAATTGGTTCAATTATGATTTCTTTTTAATTATATCAAAGTTATTTCCATTTTAAAAATAATAATCTTTAATAATTTTCATGAATAAACAAGGATAGATAATCAGAATGGTGGATGTTACTAGAACAATTGTATAATATAAAAGATGAGGACATAATTTTATTAGGATTGGCTAGTTTAATTGGCACTAGAACAATTGTGATGTGTGGTTTGTAGAGACATGTTTGTTGACCTCTTTTTTTTATTAATATAGTTTCCTAGTTTAAATTTAACTGAAGTTTACTTGAGTTGGGTCTTGAGAAAACTCTAATTTAATAAAATTTAGATTTAACTTAACAAAAATAAAATTAATCAAAACAAACTTCAAATATAACTCTTTTTTAATCAAACCATAAAAAGCTTAAAATCAGTCTTAATCAGAAAAAACTTGAGATTATCATTTTCTCTTCTAAGTTCAATGTAGGGCTCAAAATTTTATTCTGAATGTTACATAATATTTATTTTCACATGTAAAGACTATACAAACAAGTTTGATAACCGTTTGAAATATTTTTTATGTAAAATTTTCATTTCAATTTTCTTTCATGAATAATATATCTCACAAACTCTAAAATTATCATTATCTCTATAGGTCAATCCAATCATCCAAATTACATTCCGTAATTTCCTTAATCTTCATAATCACATATGAAGAGTAAGCAAATCAATTTGGTTGTCATCGGACATAGTATTTATGTAAAATAATGCACTTAGATTATCCATGCACGAAAAACAAGTTATTATTTTTCAGAATGAACTTTGTCATTTTGTATGTATCATTGAAACATTTCAAATGAGCCCCTCCACGCCTAAATCTAAGTCTGTTTGGAGGTCGATTAAGTTGATAATAATCAGGAGAGAAAACAATAATTTTGATAATAAAAAGAATAATTTGGTCATCAATACCTCAAAATGACTTCAAATAAAGTTTGGACTTCAATTAAAGTTGTTCTAAATTAAAAAATACACAATTTAGTCTAATAAAATTAACTAAAAACTTTAACTTAAAATCTATCATTATCTCTCTTCTAAGGATTTGGGCCCAACTTGACTTGAAATATCTTCACATGGGGCTTGTTTTAATCAAAACCACATGCACTATTGATTTCCTTGCATTTTTCTTTACCTAATGAGCCCAAGTCAAGATTTTGACTATAACCAATTTGTAACCACCTTGCAACCAATTTTTAACTGTCTGACCATTACCAATGCCTAAAACTTGAGCTAGACATCTCCTTATTCAAAATAGTTTAGATCATTGGACTCTTGTTTCATCCTCTTTCAGATGACATATACTTACATTTTTTCATAATAGCCCTAACTACCTTGGCAAATTACTAAAATAACCCTCTTTCCTCCATTTTCTTTAATCTAAGCCCTTCGTTCCTTTTTTTAACTTCCCCTTCCAACCTTCCTCATTTTACCACCTCAGCAATCCACCTCCTCCCTCCCCATTTGTCCACTTCATCAACCTACCTCACACTCTCACTCCCAAGTCAACACACATCCTACAATAGTCTGGTCTAGAAATCTAGGTTAGATTACTATACACTCAATAGATAGATTTAAGGACTTCCTACCCCCCTTGGATTATAGGGCATCATATGAGAAATTGACTCATTTTTATTGATGAAGGTACGTAAATCACTTAATAATAAGACAATATACCAGACCTCCTATTAATTTGTTGGTTATTAATTTAAGAATTTTAATACACTTGGGAATATGGAAAGTTATGGACATCTTGACCGGGGGCATTATTTCCAAAATTTTAGTTAGTTCACTTATTAGCCTCCTTTTTAAATTTTTTTCAGGTTAGGGCTTCATCTCCATCTAGAAATTCCCTACTCTTCCTACCCCTTAATTTATCTATTCCAACTCAATTTCAAATCATGTTCAATTCAAAGTCAATTTTAACTCAATTTCAAACTTAATTCCATACTCATTAGTCTCAATTCAACTCAATCCCAACACAACCTCAATTCAAACTCAAATCCAATTTAAGTTGGCCCAATTTCAATTCAGTTCAATTCAACTTTGAATCAACTCCAAATCTAAACCTTAAACTTGAACTCAATATCAGAATTCATATCTTTAATCCTGAATTACTTGCTTTAAACCCTATCATTTCATCATTCTTAAAACTCAAACTCAAATTTGAACTTCAAAACCAAATCTAATAAAATTTATTCAAAATTTTGTTAACTTCAATAAACTTTAACTTTAAACAAATTTTAATAAGGGTTTAACAAACTTTAATAAATTTTAATAAAACTTCACTAAATCAAACATCTTTAAAATTCAACAAAAAAATTAATTAGCTTTAACAAACTTCAATAAATCTTAGCAAACCTAAATAAATTCTATTAAACTTAGCTTGGCTTAATGAATTTGAACAAAACCTAAATAGAATAAATGAATTTCTATAAACTTTAACTAGAAATTAATAAAGCTTTAAAAGTTTTAAACAAAATTAAAAATAAAAGTCAAAGAACTTTAATGAATTTTAATTAACTTTAATAGGTAACGATCAATCTTAAATATTTAAATAAACTCAAACAAATTAAAATACTAAATAATGCTTAAATGAACTTTAATAATAAAATAAAATTTAAAATAGTCTTTAAACAAAATTAATAACTTTATTCAACTATAAAAAATCAATTTCAAAAGACTTACATAAACAATTTTTTAATAAATATAAATAAAACTTAAAACATACTCTCAAGAAACCATTCTATAATTTAATAATAAAATTAAATCAAATCAAATTTCAATATCAACCCAAAAAATCTAAGAAGAAAACTAAATTTCAACAAACTCAAGTTCTCAGCTCAAATGAAATCAATCTTCACCAAGCCCTTCCAAATATTCTAATTTCATTCAAATCATTTCAAAATCCTCAAACTCATCCATCTGAGCCTTCAAATCTATTATCTCAAAGACCTCAATGATTGTGAAAGATATAAGAATTTTAATCCAAAGTATTCTTGGGAGCCACCACTCTTTATATGTAAAGAGCTATGTGGGAATCCCCTCATAGGGATATCAATCCTCATAATTGTGTATCTTGCACTTGTAAGATAAAAGGAAAAAACTCTAATTTTGTAGACCAATAAATCATGGATATTTTCCTCATCTGAGTGGTTATATCCATTCTAAGTCAATATTTCTATGTTTAGAATAGTATATTATTCTTTGAAATGTCATTTCTGATCATTTAGATATAAACTTTTGAGATCTATGATGCCTACACAATAAAAAAAAATCCCACCAGTGATTTTTCTAGATACTCCATTGGAGATGATTCCTCTTTTCATCTTTAGTATTGACTTAAATCTTTCCCTTCATTAGTAATATGTATGTACCCCTTTACAGATTCATATTACCCATCTTTTTTGTGTTGGATTTCTTTTTAACCAAGTCATATAATGGTTAATGGTTTCGTTCAACATCTTCAAACTATGAGTCCTCTAAACTACTCCTTTAAACCCTCTTTAATGAGTATGATTTAAGACTACTTTAGTTGAATTCAATGCTTTGATTGAGTTCTATTTCAATAAGTTCATTCTTAAATTCATCAAACTTAGAAATTCAAGAGTGGACTTTCTATTAACATCCTCCCTTGTATCCTCATTGAAGAAAGATATCGTACCCCAAGTATCTCCCAGATGATCCAAAGAATGTCAGAGGTAAACCCATAGCTGAAGTTTTATGTGAATTGAAAGCTAGCATTGACAAACACAAAGAAGAAGATGAAACTCTATAAACTTCAGAAGATATTGTCACTATTATGATTATTTAACCCCAAGCAGTGCTAAAAGAACAACAAAAAGAATATGCTTTTTTACAAGATGTTATGATTGAGGAAGGTGTTGCATCGAACATGACCCGATAACTTATAAATCAATTAATATAGAGAGTTGAACTCATTGAAAGACCAAAGAATAAGATGGAAAGGATTATGAATGCCATTCTAACAATTCAAAATTTGATAATCGTACATCATCAAGATATTATAGTTGAAGAGGGTCCACCACCTAATATAATTCAACAATTATTAGATGAGTTGAAGCAAAGAGATAAGCATATTGATCAGAAATTAGAAAATAAAATGGAAGGGTTACTGTCTTCAACTTCCTTGATTCAAAGAGAATTCCTACTCCAGTTCCAGTGCAAATAGATTTGGAAAACGTCGAAGCTAGTCATGCGGTTGACAACTCAAAGACAAGGGTAGTTGAGGAAGAAGTCTCCAAGAAATAGTCGGAAGCACCTTCTATTCATGAGAATGACTTGAAATTTTTTATCGAGCAACAAGTGAATGATGTACTAGCTCAAGCCCGAGGTCGAGCATCAATACTCAAGGGAAGATCACATCTTAAAGACTTTGATAATGTAAAGTATCCCAAAGGGATTGCCCCACTTAATTTTAATATTGTTTGATAGAATTGAAAATCCAAGACAACATTTAACACACATTTGAGCTAGTCACTGCAATAAAGGAAGAAATGTTGTCTTATTATTTCATCAATTTATCAATAATTTATTTGAAACATTATTTGGCTGGTAGCTGAACAACTCAATGTGTCGATTAAGACACTTTTTGCATTAAAGAGTTATTCATCACAAGATTTGTTGGAGGTCAACATCACATCACCATCAGAGACTTAGTGTTTAAGAAACCAAAACCTAATGAAATTCTAGTGGATTATATTATGAGATGATGAAACTTGAGTTTGAAGTGTGAATCTTAGTTACAAGAGCAACATGTCATTGAGATCGTACTCAAGAATATTGTTGACCTCACTTTTGGTTGAGGTCTAGAAAACTTCTTTAGTAGCCTAGGTCTAGTCTTAGGACTTTCCTATTGACTAGTCTTAGAAAATTAGAAAAGGTACCCCCACCATTAGAAATTCAAAGCCTTTCTCTTTACTCAACTTGAAGTTTCACATATTGATTTTAACTTCTAGCATTTAGTAGGTAAGATCATTGTGAGAGGATTCAAGAGGAGTTCCTATAGGATTACTTAGCCTTAGGATTGACCCTAGGTGTTGGTTTGGAGTTAGGATACACAATATCCTCACAATACACTAATTAAAACCAATACATGAGGACCCAAAATGAAGATTTCACTGATCCATGGTTCATTTAGAATGGATATCTATCCAATTCTA